>NC_041382.1:124921504-125016710 GCF_002162155.2 Triticum dicoccoides
GAATGCATTTTAAACACTGCTGTTATGAAGTTTGACGAATTTTCAGCAAACACATTGCAATGAAGTTTCAAAAGAAATGATTATTTTATAAGTAGGCATTAGGACTTAGAACATACGACCTTAGGCCAGAGCTTGGGTCCACACATTTTTGCATCGCTTTTTAAAGCCATTATATGTAACACGTGGTCGGAAAAATTAGAAAAAATGTCTTGAGTTTCCGAAAATCATTGGACTGAGGTAACGCGCATTGTCAGATCCATAAAGATGACACTGGATTCAAATGTTTTGAGTTTGTATCAGTATTTCCATACAGTCAGAAAGAACTTACCTCTTTGAATCTAACAATGTTCGGATGCCTCAGAGATCTGTGGTTCATAATCTCCCTTTGAACATTCTCATCAATCTACGAAAGCAGAAGAATAATAATTAAAGTTCCAGCTGACAAACTAAAGATACTCAAATACCACGCCCAAAATGGCTTACAGAACCCAATTAAGTTAAGGTGAATGGTTTTCTCCACGCGAACAGCGAAACGTGAACAATAAAATGGTCAGAGGTGGTGGATGTAATAGATCGAAAATAATAAATGGTTGTGTGTACATAATGAATATAGCAGTATCATTGATTGAGTGAAAGATGTTGAGAGCCAATGATGATAAGGAAGAAAGGTGGGGGGAATGTCCATAAGTGGCTGAAGTGAACTACAAGTAATAACACATGCTAACCGATATGACCGTGTGAATTAATTAGTAAAGAGGGTTTACCTAACATGACAGTGTTTGCTAACTTCATTTTGTTGAGCAGACAGAAATTTTGCTAATTCCGTACGGGCGTCTACCAGCTTTGTGGAAACTTATTTAACTAACTAACTGTTAACACCTTGAACAAGCCAACCATTGTTCTGCATAATCTAACAAAATGCAACACAATCCAAGGAGGCATTCCAAAATTGGACAGACCATTCACTTGGGCTGCAAAACGGGGCAGGGTATATGGATTTGGTTGGTGATCCTGGTACCAAAGATGAACACTGTGAATAGATGCTTGCCCGATTTACAGCTAAGGTGGACAGGACTTGGACTAATTAGCACCAGGTGAAAATCCATCTGTTTAATCAATATAAAGCGATGAACAGAGGAGCGACTGCATTGACCGGTCAAGTGTGATTTGAGGCCAAGAAACCGAATAGCGATGTGAACTATATTTCGCTCAAAATTCAAGACCATGAATTAAAAGCATCGAAACTCGACTGGGAATTTCAGACACCGAAACAGAGCATGTCGGGCCAGCGGTAGCACAGTGGATCATCGAATCTCTTTACTCCTGAGCAAACTAGTACACCCGGAACCACTCAAGCCAAATACGTAGCACCGAATCAGCCGTTGAGCAAACTAGTACTACTCCCAGCTAAACACCAGCAGTCCGGATGAAGAAGCCTCGTCTACGAATCAAGAACTCAAACACAACCTAGGAAAGGGCGGATTAGACACAGAGGGGGATGAATTTAATTCGAGCTCACCTTGTGCCCCCTCTCGATGAACTTGACGGCGAAGAGCTCCTTGGTCCTGACGTCCCGTACCAGCTTGGCCACCCCGAAGTTGCCGGACCCTATGTCCTTGATCACCTCGTACCGCTCCATCCCGGACCCCCTCCGTCCGTCCGTCCGTCCGTCCGCAGCTCGTAGGCACCACTGGAGCGAGAAGCAAGCGGCAGCAGGCCGCCGGTGGCTGCCGGCTCAGGCGGGTCGGTCAAGATTCAAGCACCGAACGGAGCCAGTGGCGAGTGGAGTGGACACCGGGAGGGAGGAAGCACCCGAGCGAGGAGAGGGAGCGGGCGGGGGAGGGGGGAGAGAGGAAGGTGAGGGAGGGAGGGAGGGGAGTGCGCTGCGGTGTGGGAGGGCTGGGGCTCCTTTTGACGAGGCCGGGTGGGTCGGGTCGCAGTGCGTGGGGAGAGAGACGTACCCATGTAGCCATACCGTCCGTCGTGGGGCGAGCCGTCGACGGCTACGCTACGAAGCGGTCGCCGGCTCGCCTTGCTCGATGGTGATTAATTTTGCAGAGTTCGGAAAACTTCTCCCGGTATTTCCCATTTCAACGGTTCGTGCGGATCGGTAGTAGGCATTTTCTTTCACTGCCGGTGAACTCTTTACATGGGTGCCCTGATAACTTTTTTTCTGCCATGATATGGTAGGTCTAGGATACATTTCAATATCTCATACTAGGAAATTTGGAAAGATGGATTAGTATATGTAAATATGAATATTCGGAATTTAAACATGTTCTCTATGTGAGGCGACCTACTTGGATTTCTTGTATCTCAACCCGCGCGGAGTTGTATCATGTGTGTAAGCGATTAAAAAAACATAGCGGCACTGGTGAAGCTATGTGCAAGGCTGCAGAGACCACAACCCCCAACCTTGGATAGTTTTATGAAAAAAATATTGAAGAGGGCTAAGAATAAAAAAATAGGATATTCTGCCATATATAAACCGTTGAAAAATATCGCAACACCTAGTTGAGCACTAAAAACAAGCTAATTACAAACTAGTCAACCAAACAAAAGTAAAGTTGCTCTACCGTAGTGGCTGTCAACCCGCAACTTTCTCTTGCTCAAGCGCCCCGAGTTTGAATCCATTTCAAAAATAAAATCAACCAAACAAAAGGACCGACACGATCCTCTCAACAACATCGTGCTAATGCAACAGCGTGACCTTATCCATTGTCATCCAACATCTCCGTTGCCACAACATTATGATGATGAAAGAGTATATCAAAAGGAATAAGCAGAGAAATTTGACATATGATGCCCAATCACCATCAACATTGCCATGCTTAGGGCTTGCAACCCCCTAGCACGGTCAAATAGGAGCTCTTTGCTCGGCCCAAACTGCAAGCAAGCATAAAATTTGGGAAAGAATCAACCATAGCACACGGTTTTAAGAGTAATGCTACATCCACGTAAGAATTTTACGTGTTTTACGTAACCTTCCACATGGACAATTGCGATTGAAGAAGGGGGATGAAGGGGCCCCACCCACCTGAAAATCAGGGGGGCGAAAGAGTTATTGGGGAGGTTATGTAAAACGTTTCGTAAAGGTACGGAGGTCTAGGATTATCGCGGTTTCAATGTTGAGGATCGTAGCAGAAATTTAAAATTTTCTACGCATCACCAAGATCAATCTATGGAGTAATCTAGCAACGAGGGGAAGGGGAGTGCATCTACATACCCTTGTAGATCGCTAAGCGGAAGCGTTGCAAGAACGCGGATGAAGGAGTCGTACTCGCAGCGATTCAGATCGCGGTTGATTCCGATCTAAGCGCCGAACAACGGCGCCTCCGCGTTCAACACACGTGCAACCCGGTGACGTCTCCCACGCCTTGATCCAGCAAGGGGAGAAGGAGAGGTTGGGGAATACTCCGTCCAGCAGCAGCACGGCGGCGTGGTGGTGGTGGAGGGGTGCGGAACTCCAGCAGGGCTTCGCCAAGCACTACGAGAGACGAGGAGGGAGAGAGGGAGGGCTGCGCCAAGAGGGAGATGATCTCGTGTGTCTTGCAGCCCCCAATACCTCAAGTATATATAGGGGAAGGGGAGGGGCTGCGCCCCCATATAGGGTTCCCTCCCTAGGGGTGGCGGCAGCCCCAAAACCCATCTAGGGTGGCGGCCAAGGGAGGAGAGAGGGGGGCGCACCTAGGGTGGGCCCTAAGGCCCATCTGGACCTAGGGTTTGCCCCCTCCCACTCTTCCTTGCGCCTTCGGCCTTGGTGGGGGGCGCACCAGCCCACCTGGGGCTGGTCCCCTCCCACACTTGGCCCACGCAGCCTTCTAGGGCTGGTGGCCCCACCTGGTGGACCCCCGAGACCCTCCCGGTGGTCCCGGTACGTTACCGATAGCACCCAAAACTTTTCCGGTGACCAAAACGGGACTTTCCATATATAAATCTTTACCTCCGAACCATTCCGAAACTCCTCATGACGTCCGGAATCTTATCCGAGACTCTGAACAACATTCGGTAACCGCGTACATACTTTCCCTATAACCCTAGCGTCATCGAACCTTAAGTGTGTAGACCCTACGGGTTCGGGAGTCATGCAGACATGGCCGAGACAACTCTCCGGTCAATAACCAACAGCAGGGTCTGGATACCCATGTTGGTTCCCACATGCTCCACGATGATCTCATCGGATGAACCACGATGTCAAGGATTCAATCAATCCGTATACAATTCCCTTTGTCTATCGGCACGATACTTGCCCGAGATTCGATCGTCGGTATCCCGATACCTTGTTCAATCTCGTTACCGGCAAGTCTCTTTACTCGTTCCGTAACACATCATCCCGTGATCAACTCCTTGGTCACATTGTGCACATTATGATGATGTCCTACCGAGTGGGCCCAGAGATGCCTCTCTGTTACACAGAGTGACAAATCCTAGTCTCGATTTGTGTCAACCCAACAGACACTTTCGGAGATACCCGTAGTGCACCTTTATAGCCACCCAGTTATGTTGTGACGTTTGGCATACCCAAAGCACTCCTACGGCATCCGGGAGTTGCACAATCTCATGGTCTAAGGAAATGATACTTGACATTAGAAAAGCTTTAGCATACGAACTACACGATCTTGTGCTAGGCTTAGGATTGGGTCTTGTCCATCACATCATTCTCCTAATGATGTGATCCCGTTATCAACGACATCCAATGTCCATGGTCAGGAAACCGTAACCATCTATTAATCAACGAGCTAGTCAACTAGAGGCTTATTAGGGACATGGTGTTGTCTATGTATCCACACATGTATCTGAGTTTCCTATCAATACAATTCTAGCATGGATAATAAATGATTATCATGAACAATGAAATATAATATAATAATAACTAATTTATTATTGCCTCTAGGGCATATTTCCAACAGTCTCCCACTTGCACTAGAGTCAATAATCTTGTTCACATCGCCATGTGATTAACACTCACAGGTCACATCGCCATGTGACCAACATCCAAAGAGTTTACTAGACTCAATAATCTAGTTCACATCACTATGTGATTAACACTCAATGAGTTCTAGGTTTGATCATGTTATGCTTGTGAGAGAGGTTGTAGTCAACGGGTCTGCAATATTCAGATCCCTATGTATTTCGCAAAACTTTATGTCATATCGTAGATGCTGCTACCATGTTCCACTTGGAGCTATTCCAAATTGTTGCTCCATTATACGTATCCGGTATCTCTACTCAGAGCTATCCGGATGGTGTTAAGCTTGCATCGACGTAACTCTTTACGTCGAACTCTTTATCACCTCCATAACCGAGAAACATTTCCTTATTCCTCTAAGGATAATTTTGACCACTATCTGGTGATCCACTCCTAGATCACCTTTGCACCCTCTTGCCAGACATGTGGCAAGGCACACATCAGGTGCGGTACTCAGCATGGCATACCGTATAGAGCCTATGACAAAAGCATAGGGGACGACCTTCGTCCTTCCTCTTTCTTCTGTCATGGTCAAGCTTTGAGTCTTACTCAACTTCACACCTTACAACTCAGGTAAGAATCCCTTCTTTGACTGATCTATTTTGAACTCCTTCAAAATCATGTCAAGGTGCGCGTTCTTTGAAAGTATCATCAGGCGTCTTGATCTATCTCTATAGATCTTGATGCCCAATATGTAAGCAGCTTTATCCAGGTCTTCCTTTGAAAATCACTCTTCAAACAACCGTTTATGCTTTCCAGAAATTCTACATTATTTCGGATCAACAATATGTCATCCACATATACTTATCAGAAATGTTGTAGTGCTCCCACCCACTTTCTTGTAAATACAAGTTTCTAGCAAACATTGTATAAACCTAAAAGCTTTGATCATAGAAGGATCGCTGGAGCCAGCATACCTTTTAGCATCCTTAGGATCGACAAAACTTTGATTGTATCACATACAACTCTTTCTTACGAAAACTGGTAAGAAAATTTGTTTTTGACATCCATCTGTCAGATTTCATAATCAAAAAATACAGCTAATGCTAACATGATCCGACGGACTTAAGCATCGCTACGGGTGAGAAATTCTCATCGTAGTCAACTCCTTGAACTTGTGAAAATACTCTTTCCCACAAGTCGAGCTTCATAGACGGTAACATTACCGCCCACGTCCGTCTTCTTCTTAAAGATCCATTTATCTCAATGGCTCGCCGATCATCGGGCAAGTCCACCAAAGTCCATACTTTGTTCTGATACATGGATCATATCTCGGATTTCATGGCTTCTAACCATTTGTCGGAATACGGGCCCACCATCGCTTCTCCATAGCTCGTAGGTTCATTGTTGTCTAACAACATGATATCTAAGACATGATTACCGTACCACTCAGGAGTAGTACATATCCTTGTCGACCTACGAGGTTCGATAGCAACTTGTGTTGGAAATATGCCCTAGAGGCAATAATAAAAGTATTATTATTATATTTCCTTGTTCATGATAATTGTCTTTTATTCATGCTATAACTGTATTATCCGGAAATCGTAATACACGTGTGAATACATAGACCACAATATGTCCCTAGTGAGCCTCTAGTTGACTAGCTCGTTGTGATCAACAGATAGTCATGGTTTCCTGGCTATGGACATTGGATGTCGTTGATAACGGGATCACATCATTAGGAGAATGATGTGATGGACAAGACCCAATCCTAAGACTAGCACAAAAGATCGTGTAGTTCATTTGCTAGAGCTTTGCCAATGTCAAGTATCTCTTCCTTCGACCATGAGAGCGTGTAACTCCTGGATACGTAGGAGTGCTTTGGGTGTATCAAACGTCACAACGTAACTGGGTGACTATAAAGGTGCACTACAGGTATCTCCGAAAGTATCTATTGTCTTATGCGGATCGAGACTGGGATTTGTCACTCCGTGTAAACGGAGAGGTATCTCTGGGCCCACTCAGTAGGACATCATCATATGCGCAATGTGACCAAGGAGTTGATCACGGGATGATGTGTTACGGAACGAGTAAAGTGACTTGCCGGTAACGAGATTGAACAAGGTATTGGATACCGACGATCGAATCTCGGGCAAGTAACATACCGATAGACAAAGGGAATTGAATACGGGATTGATTAAGTCCTTGACATCGTGGTTCATCCGATGAGATCATCGTGGAACATGTGGGAGCCATCATGGGTATCCAGATCCCGCTGTTGGTTATTGACCGGAGAACGTCTCGGTCATGTCTACATGTCTCCCGAACCCGTAGGGTCTACACACTTAAGGTTCGATGACGCTAAGGTTATAAAGGAAGTTTGTATGTGGTTACCGAATGTTGTTCGGAGTCCCGGATGAGATCCCGGACGTCACGAGGAGTTCCGGAATGGTCCGGAGGTAAAGATTTATATATGAGAAGTCCTATTTTGGCCACCGGAAAATGTTCGGGATTTTTCGGTATTGTACCGGGAAGGTTCTAGAAGGTTCCAGAGTGGGGCCCACCTGCATGGGGGGACCCACATGGACGTGGGTAGTGGGGGCAAGGCCCCACACCCCTGGTCAAGGCGCACCAAGACCCCCCCCCCTTAGAAGGAATAAGATCATATCCGAAGGGATAAGATCAAGATCCCTAAAAAGGGGGGATAACAATCGGTGGGGAAGGAAATAATGAGATTTCTTTCCTCCCACCTTGGCCAACGCCCCAATGGACTTGGAGGGCAAGAAACCAGCCCCTCCACCCCTATATATAGTGGGGAGGCGCATGGGAGCTATACATGAAGTTCTGGCGCAGCCCTCCCTCTCCCAAGTGCTCCTCCTCTCTCACGGTGCTTGGCGAAGCCCTGCAGGATTGCCACGCTCCTCCACCACCACCACGCCGTTGTGCTGCTGTTGGATGGAGTCTTCCTCAACCTCTCCCTCTCTCCTTGCTGGATCAAGGCGTGGGAGACGTCATCGGGCTGTACGTGTGTTGAACGCGGAGGTGCCGTGCGTTCGGCACTTGATCATCGGTGATTTGAATCACGACGAGTACGACTCCATCAACCCCGTTCACTTGAACGCTTCCGCTTAGCGATCTACAAGGGTATGTAGATGCACTCTCCTTCTACTCGTAGCTGGTTTCTCCATAGATAGATCTTGGTGACACGTAGGAAAATTTTGAATTTCTGCTACGTTCCCCAATAGTGGCATCATGAGCTAGGTCTATTGCGTAGATTCTTTGCACGAGTAGAACACAAAGTAGTTGTGGGCGTTGATTTTGTTCAATATGCTTACCGTTACTAGTCCAATCTTGTTTCGACGGTATTGTGGGATGAAGCGGCCCGGACCGACCTTACACGTACTCTTACGTGAGACAGGTTCCACCGATTGACATGCACTTGGTGCATAAGGTGGCTAGCGGGTGCCAGTCTCTCCCACTTTAGTCGGAACGGATTCGATGAAAAGGGTCCTTATGAAGGGTAAATAGCAATTGGCATATCACGTTGTGGTTTTGCGTAGGTAAGAAACGTTCTTGCTAGAAACCCATAGCAGCCACGTAAAACATGCAAACAACAATTAGAGGACGTCTAACTTGTTTTTGCAGGGTATGTCATGTGATGTGATATGGCCAAAAGGATGTGATGAATGATATATATGTGATGTATGAGATTGATCATGTTCTTGTAATAGGATTCACGACTTGCATGTCGATGAGTATGACAACCGGCAGGAGCCATAGGAGTTGTCTTTATTTATTGTATGACCTGCGTGTCATTGAAGAACGCCATGTAAACTACTTTACTTTATTGCTAAACGCGTTAGTCATAGAAGTAGAAGTAGTCGTTGGCGTGACAACTTCATGAAGACACGATGATGGAGATCATGATGATGGAGATCATGGTGTCGTGCCGGTGACGATGATGATCATGGAGCCCCGAAGATGAAGATCAAAAGGAGAAAAATGATATTGGCCATATCATGTCACTATTTGATTGCATGTGATGTTTATCATGTTTATGCATCTTGTTTGCTTAGGACGACGGTAGTAAATAAGATGATCCCTTACAAAATTTCAAGAAGTGTTCTCCCCTAACTGTGCTACGTGATGATCGGGTGTGATGGATTCTTACGTTCACATACAACGGGTGTAAGACAGTTTTACACAGCGAAAACACTTAGGGTTAACTTGACGAGCCTAGCATGTGCAGACATGGCCTCAGAACACGGAGACCGAAAGGTCGAGCATGAGTCGTATGGTAGATACGATCAACATGAAGATGTTCACCGATGATGACTAGTCCGTCTCACGTGATGATCGGACACGACCTAGTTGACTCAGATCATGTGATCACTTAGATGACCAGAGGGATGTCTATCTAAGTGGGAGTTCATAAGATGAACTTAATTATCCTGAACATAGTCAAAAGACCTTTTGCAAATTATGTCGTAAGCTCGCGCTTTAGTTCCACTGTTTAGATATGTTCCTAGAGAAAATATAGTTGAAAGTTGATAGTAGTGATTATGCGATCAGTAGAAAGCTTATGTCCTTAATGCACCGCTCAGTGTGCTGAACCCCAACGTCGTTTGTCGATGTTGCGAACATCGGACATACACGTTTTGATAACTACGTGATAGTTCAATTAAATGGTTTAAGTAGAGGCACCAAAGACGTTTTCGAAACATCGCGGAACATATGAGATGTTTCGAGGGCTGAAATTGGGATTTCAGGCTCGTGCCCACGTCAAGAGGTATAAGACCTCCGACGATTTTCTTAGCCTGCAAACTAAGGGAGAAAAGCTCAATCGTTGAGCTTGTGCTCAGATTGTCTGAGCACAACAATCACTTGAATCGAGTGGGAGTTGATCCTCCAGATGAGATAGTGATGTTTCCCCAAAGTCATTGCCTCCAAGCTGCTAGAGCTTCGTGATTAACTATAACATATCAGGGATAGATATGATGATCCTTGAAATATTCATGATGTTTGACACCGCGAAAGTAGAAATCAAGAAGGAGCATCAATTGTTGATGGTTGGTGAAACCACTAGTTTCAAGAAGGGCAAGGGAACAAAGGGATACTTCATGAAACGGCAATTCAGCTGCTGCTCTAGTGAAGAAACCCAAGGTTGAACCCAAACCCGAGACTAAGTGCTTCTGTAATAAGGGGAACAACCACTGGAGCAGCATTACCCTAGATACTTGGTAGATGAGAAGGCTGGCAAGGTCGATAGAAGTATATTGGATATACATTATGTTAATGTGTACTTTACTAGTACTCCTAGTAGCACCAGGGAATTGGATACCGGTTCGGTTGCTAAGTGTTAGTAACTCGAAATAAAAGCTACGGAATAAACGGAGACTAGCTAAAGGTGAGCTGACGATATATGTTGGAAGTGTTTCCAAGGTTGATATGATCAAGCATCGCACGCTCCCTCTACCACCGAGATTGGTGTTTGCGTTGAGCATAGACATGATTGGATTATGTCTATCGCAATACGGTTATTCATTTAAGGAGAATAATGGTTACTCTATTTTTGAATAATACCTTCAATGGTCTTGCACCTAAAGGAATGGTTTATTGAATCTCGGTCGTAGTGATACACATTTTCATGCCAAAAGATATAAGATAGTAATGATAGTACCACTTACTTGTGGCACTGCCATGTAAGTCATAATGGTATAAAACGCATGAAGAAGCTCCATGTTGATGGATCTTTGGACTCACTTGTTTTTGAAAAGTTTGAGACATGCGAACCATGTCTATTGGTGTATATGCATGAAGAAACTCCATGCAAATGGATCGTTCAGACTCACTTGATTTTGAATCACTTGAGATATGCAAATCATACCACATGGGCAAGATGACTGAAAAGCCTCATTTTCAGTAAGATGGAACAAGATAGCAACTTGTTGGAAGTAACACATTTTGATGTGTGCAGTCGAATGAGTGCTGAGGCATGCAGTGAATATCATTATGTTCTTACTTCACAGATGATTCGAGTAAATGTTGAGTATATTTACTTGATGAAACACAAGTCTGAATTATTGAATGGTTCAAGTAATTTCAGAGTGAAGTAGCAGATCATTGTGACAAGAGGATAAAATGTCTATGGTATGATCATAGAGATGAATATCTGAGTTACGAGTTTTGGCACACAATTAAGACATTGTGGAAATTGTTTCGCAATTAATACCGCCTGGAACACCATAATGTGATGGTGTGTCCGAACATCATAGTTGCACCCTATTGGATATGGTGCGTACCATGATGTCTCTTATCGAATTACCACTAACGTTCATGGGTTAGGCATTAGAGACAACCACATTCACTTTAAATAGGGCACCACGTAATTCCGATGAGATGACACCGTATGAATTATGGTTTAGAGAAACCTAAGTTGTCGTTTCTTAGAAGTTTGGGGCTGCAACGCTTATATGAAAAAGTTTCAGGTTGATAAGCTCGAACCCAAAGCGGATAAAATGCATCTTCATAGGAAACCCAAAACAGTTGGGTATACCTCCTAATTCAGATCCGAAAGCAATATGGATTGTTTCTAGAATCGGGTCCTTTCTCGAGGAAAAGTTTCTCTCGAAAGAATTGAGTGGGAGGATGGTGGAGACTTGATGAGGTTATTGAACCGTCTCTTCAACTAGTGTGTGACAGGGCACAGGGAGTTGTTCCTGTGGCACCTACACCAATTGAAGTGGAAGCTTATGATATTGATCATGAAACTTCGGATCAAGTCACTCCCAAACCTCGTAGGATGACAAGGATGCGTACTACTTCAGAGTGGTACGTAATCCTGTCTTGAAGGTCATGTTGCTAGACAACAATGAACCTACGAGCTATGGAGAAGCGATGGTGGGCCCGGATTCCGATAAATGGCTTGAGGCCTTTAAAATCCGAGAGAGGATCCATGTATGAAAACAAAGTGTAGACTTTGGCAGAACGGCTCGATGGTTGTAAGGCTAATGAGTACAGATGGATTTCAAAAGGAAGACGGACAATGATGGTAAATGTCACCATTAAGAAAGCTCGACTTGTCGTTAAGATGTTTTCCGACAAGTTCAAGGAGTTGACTACGATGAGATTTTCTCACTCGTAGCGATGCTAAGAGTCTGTTGGAATTATATTAGCGATTACTGCATTATTTATGAAATCTTGCAGATAGGATGTCAAAACATTGTTTCCTCGACGATTTTAATGAGGAAAGGTTGTATGTGATACAACCGGAAGGTTTTGTCAATCCCGAAAGATGCTAATAAGTATGCAAAGCTCCAGCAATCCTTCTAAGGACTGGAGTGAGCATCTCGGAGTTGGAATGTTTGCTTTGATGATGATCAAAAATTTTGGGTTTGTACAAAGTTTATGAGAAACTTGTATTTCCAAAGAAGTGAGTGGGAGCACTATAGAATTTCTGATGAGTATATGTTGTTGACATATTGTTGATCAGAAATGACGTAGAATTTCTTGAAAGCATATAGGGTTATTTTGAAAGTGTTTTTCAATGGAAAGCCTGGATTAAGCTACTTGAACATTGAGCATCAAGATCTATAAGGATAGATCAAAATGCTTAATAATACTTTCAAATGAGCACATACCTTGACATGATCTTGAAGGTGTTCAAGATGGACCAGTCAAAGAAGGAGTTCTTGCCTGAGTTGTAAGGTACGAAGTTAAGACTTAAAGCTCGACCACGGCAGAATAGAGAGAAAGGACGAAGGTCGTCCCCTATGCTTAAGACGTAGGCTCTTCAGTATGCTATGCTGTGTACCGCACCTGAAGTGTGCCTTGCCATGAGTCAGTCAAGGGGTACAAGAGTGATCCAAAAATGGCTCATAGGACAGCGGTCAAAGTTATCCTTAGTAACTAGTGGACTAAGGAATTTTCTCGATTATGGAGGTGGTAAAAGAGTTCGTCGTAAAGGTTAAGACGATGCAAGCTTGACACCTATCCGGATAGCTCTGAGTAGAGAGACCGGATACATATAATGGAGCAATAATTTAGAATAGCTCCAAGTAGAACAGTTGTTTGGAATAGCTCCAAATAGAGCGTGGTAGCTACATCTAGGAGATGACATAGAGATTTGTAAAACACACACAGATCTGAAAGGTTCGGACCCGTTGACTAAAACCTCTCTCACAAGCAACATGATCAAACCTAAAACTCATTGAGTATTAATCACATAGTGATGTGAACTAGACTACTGATTCTAGTAAACTCTTGGGTGTTAGTCACATGGCGATGTGACCTGTGAGTGTTAATCACATGGCGATGTGAACTAGATTATTGACTCTAGTGCAAGTGGGAGACTGTTGGAAATATGCCCTAGAGGCAATAATAAAAGTATTATTATTATATTTCCTTGTTCATGATAATTGTCTTTTATTCATGCTATAACTGTATTATCCGGAAATCGTAATACACGTGTGAATACATAGACCACAATATGTCCCTAGTGAGCCTCTAGTTGACTAGCTCGTTGTGATCAACAGATAGTCATGGTTTCCTGGCTATGGATATTGGATGTCGTTGATAACGGGATCACATCATTAGGAGAATGATGTGATGGGCAAGACCCAATCCTAAGACTAACACAAAAGATCGTGTAGTTCATTTGCTAGAGCTTTGCCAATGTCAAGTATCTCTTCCTTCGACCATGAGAGCGTGTAACTCCTGGATACCGTAGGAGTGCTTTGGGTGTATCAAACGTCACAACGTAACTGGGTGACTATAAAGGTGCACTACAGGTATCTCCGAAAGTATCTATTGTCTTATGCGGATCGAGACTGGGATTTGTCACTCCGTGTAAACGGAGAGGTATCTCTGGGCCCACTCGGTAGGACATCATCATATGCGCAATGTGACCAAGGAGTTGATCACGGGATGATGTGTTACGGAACGAGTAAAGTGACTTGCCGGTAACGAGATTGAACAAGGTATTGGATACCGACGATCGAATCTCGGGCAAGTAACATACCGATAGACAAAGGGAATTGAATACGGGATTGATTAAGTCCTTGACATCGTGGTTCATCCGATGAGATCATCGTGGAACATGTGGGAGCCATCATGGGTATCCAGATCCCGCTGTTGGTTATTGACCGGAGAACGTCTCGGTCATGTCTACATGTCTCCCGAACCCGCAGGGTCTACACACTTAAGGTTCGATGACGCTAGGGTTATAAAGGAAGTTTGTATGTGGTTACCGAATGTTGTTCGGAGTCCCGGATGAGATCCCGGATGTCACGAGGAGTTCCGGAATGGTCCGGAGGTAAAGATTTATATATGGGAAGTCCTATTTTGGCTACCGGAAAATGTTCGGGATTTTTCGATATTGTACCGGGAAGGTTCTAGAAGGTTCCGGAGTGGGGCCCACCTGCATGGGGGGACCCACATGGACGTGGGTAGTGGGGGCAAGGCCCCACACCCCTGGTCAAGGCGCACCAAGATCCCCCCTTAGAAGGAATAAGATCATATCCCGAAGGGATAAGATCAAGATCCCTAAAAAGGGGGGATAACAATCGGTGGGGAAGGAAATAATGAGATTTCTTTCCTCCCACCTTGGCCAACGCCCCAATGGATTTGGAGGGCAAGAAACCAGCCCCTCCACCCCTATATATAGTGGGGAGGCGCATGGGAGCTATACATGAAGTTCTGGCGCAGCCCTCCCTCTCCCAAGTGCTCCTCCTCTCTCGCGGTGCTTGGCGAAGCCCTGCGGGATTGCCACGCTCCTCCACCACCACCACGCCGTTGTGCTGCTGTTGGATGGAGTCTTCCTCAACCTCTCCCTCTCTCCTTGCTGGATCAAGGCGTGGGAGACGTCATCGGGCTGTACGTGTGTTGAACGCGGAGGTGCCGTGCGTTCGGCACTTGATCATCGGTGATTTGAATCACGACGAGTACGACTCCATCAACCCCGTTCACTTGAACGCTTCCGCTTAGCGATCTACAAGGGTATCTAGATGCACTCTCCTTCTACTCGTAGCTGGTTTCTCCATAGATAGATCTTGGTGACACGTAGGAAAATTTTGAATTTCTGCTACGTTCCCCAACAACTTGATCCTGATCACTATCATTAACTTCCTATTCAACAGATGTAGGCGCCACAGAAAACATCTTTCTGTGTTGCATCACTCTCTGGTTGAAGTAAATGTTCGACAACCTCATCAAGTTTTATCTTCCTCCCACTCAATTCTTTCGAGAGAAACTCCTTCTCGAGAAAGGACCCGTTCTTAGCGACAAACAATTTGCCCTCGGATCTGAGATAGAAGGTATACCCAACTGTCACCTTTGGGTATCCTATGAAGATGTGTTTGTCCGCTTTGGGTTCGAGCTTCTCCGGCTGAAACCTTAAGCATCGCAGCCCCAAACGTTAAGAAACGACAACTTTGGTTTCTTGCCAAACCAATGTTCACACGACGTCGTCTCAACGGACTTAGATGGTGTCCTATCTAAAGTGAATGCAGCTGTCTCTAACGCATAACCTCAAAATGAAAACGGTAGATCGGTAAGAGACATCATAGATCACACCATATCTCATAAGGTTCGATTACGACGTCCGGACACACCATTACCCTGTGGTGTTCCAGGTGGCTTCAACTGTGAAACAATTCCACAATGTCTTAAGTGATTGCCAAACTCATAACTCAGAAATTCTCATCGATCAGATCGCATGAATTTGATCTTCTTGTTATGATGGTTCTTAACTTCACTCTGAAATCGCTTGAACTTTTCAAACGTTTCAGACTTGTGCTTCATTAAGTAAATATACCTATATCTACTCAAATCGTCAGTGAAGATGAGAAAATAGCGATATCCACCGCACGCTTCAATTCTCATTGGATCACATGCATCAGCATGTATGATTTCCAACAAGTCACTTGCCCATTTCATTGTACCTAAAAACGGGGTCTGAGTCATCCTGCCCATGAGGCATGGCTCGCATGTGTCAAGCGATTCAAAATCAAGTGACTCCAAACATCCATCGACACAGAGTTTCTTCATGCATCTTACGCCAATATGACCTGAGCGGCAGTGCCACAAGAAAGTGGTACTATCTACATCTTTTGGCGTGAGCATGTGTATTACCACGAACGAGATTCACTGGACCATTCACATAGGGTGCATGACCATGAAAGGTATTATTCATGTAAACAGAATAACCATTATTCTCTAACTTAAATGAATAACCGTATTGCAATGAACATGATCTAATCATATTCATGCTCAATGTAGACACTTGATAACATTTATCTAGGTTCAATACTAATCCCGAAGGCAGATGAAGCGTGTGATGGTGATCTCATCAACTTTGGAAACACTTCCAACACACATCGTCACCTCGCCCTTAGCCAGTCTCCGTTTAGTCCGTAGCTTTTGCTTCAAGTCACCAATAATAGCAACTGAACCGGTATCCAATACCCAGGTGCTACCAGGAGTACTAGTGAGGTACACATTAATAACACATATATACTTTGTTGAAGTTGCCAGCCTTCTTATCTACCATGCATTTGGGGTAATTCCGCTACCAGTGACCGTTCCCCTTACAATAGAAGCACTTAGTCTCGGGTTTGGGTTCAACCTTGGGTTCCTTCAATGGAGCGGCAACTGGTTTGCCATCCATGAAGTTTTCCTTCTAGCCCTTGCCCTTCTTGAAACCAGTGGTCTTGTTAAACCATCAACACTTGATGCTCCTTAATTTCTACCTTTTGCGGTCTTAAGCAGCGCCAATAGTTCTGGGATCAACTCCATCCCTTGCATGTCATAGTTCATCACAAAGATCTAGTAGCTTAGTGATAGTGTCTAGAGAACTCTATCAATCACTATCTTATCTGGAAGTTTAACTTCCACTTGGTTTAAGTGATTGTAGCACCCAGACATTCTGAGCACATGCTCACTAGCTGAGCTATTCTCCTCCATCTTGTTGGCAAAAGAACTTGTCAGAGGTCTCATACCTCTCAACACGGGCATCAGCCTGAAATCCCAATTTCAGCTCTTGGAACATCTCATATGTCTTATGGCGTTCAAAACGTCATTGGAATCCCGATTCTAAGCCGTAAAGTATGGTGCACTAAACTATCAAGTAGTCATCAGGATGTGTTTGTCAGGTGTTCACAACATCCACAGACGACGTTGTAGGGGTTTGCACATCGAGCGGTGCATCAAAGACATAAGCCTTCTGTGTAGCAGTGTGGACACTCCTCGGACTACGGACCCAGTCCGCATCATTGCATACCATATCTTTCAACTTAGTCTTTCTTTAGGATCGCATTGAAACAAGGAGCTACAACGTGAGATATTTATCTATAACATATTTGCAAAGACAATTTAGACTATGTTCATGATAATTAAGTTCATCTAATCAAATTATTTAATGAACTCCCACTCAGATAGACATCCCTCTAGTCATCTAAGTGATAATGATCCGAGTCAACTAGGCCGTGTCTGTTGGGTTTCGTAGTAATTTCAAAAACTTTCCTACGCACACGCAAGATCATGTGATGCACAGCAACGAGAGGGGAGAGTGCTGTCTACGTACCCACGCAGACCGACTGTGGAAGCGTTGACACAGCGTAGAGGAAGTAGTCGTACGTCTTCACGATCCAATCGATCAAGCACCGAAACTACGGTACCTCCGAGTTCGAGCACACGTTCAGCTCGATGACGATCCCCGGACTCCGATCCAGCAAAGTGTCGGGGAAGAGTTCCGTCAGCACGACGGCGTGGTGACGATCTTGATGTACTACAGCAGCAGGGCTTCGCCTAAACTCCGCTACAGTATTATCGAGGACTATGGTGGCTGGGGGCACCGCACACGGCTAAGGAATAGATCACGTGGATCAACTTGTGTGTTTCTGGGGTGCCTCTGCCTCAGTATATAAAGGACTAGAGGGGGGAGGCTGGCCGGCCAAGCTTGGCTCGCCAGGAGAGTCCTACTCCCTCTGGGAGTAGGATTCCCCCCCCCCCAATCCTAGTTGGAATAGGATTCGCGAAGGGGGAAAAGAGAGAGAGGGGGCCGGCCACCTCTCCTAGTCCTAATAGGACTAGGGGAAGGGGGAGGCGCGCAGCCCATGTAGGGCTGCCTCTTCTCTTTTCCACTAAAGCCCATCATGGCCCATTTAGCTCCCGGGGGGTTCCGGTAACCTTCCCGGTAATCCGGTAAAATCCCGATTTCACCCGGAACACTTCCGATATCCAAACATAGGCTTCCAATATATCAATCTTTACATCTCAACCATTTCGAGACTCCTCGTCATGTCCGTGATCACATCCGGGACTCCGAACAACCTTCGGTACATCAAAATGCATAAAGTCATAATATAACTGTCATCGTAACCTTAAGCGTGCGGACCCTACGGGTTCGAGAACAATGTAGACATGACCGAGACATGTCTCCGGTCAATAACCAATAGCGGGACCTGGATGCCCATATTGGCTCCTACATATTCTACGAAGATCTTTATCGGTCAGACCGCATAACAACATACGTTGTTCCCTTTGTCATCGGTATGTTACTTGCCCGAGATTCGATCGTCGGTATCCCATACCTAGTTCAATCTCGTTGCCGACAAGTCTCTTTACTCGTTCCGTAATACATCATCTCGCAACTAACTCATTAGTTGCAATGCTTGCAAGGCTTATGTGATGTGCATTACCGAGAGGGCCCAGAGATACCTCTCCGACAATCGGAGTGACAAAACCTAATCTCGAAATACGCCAACCCAACATGTACCTTTGGAGACACCTGTAGTACTCCTTTATAATCACCCAGTTACGTTGTGACGTTTGGTAGTACCCAAAGTGTTCCTCCGGTAAACGGGAGTTGCATAATCTCATAGTTACAGGAACATGTATAAGTCATGAAGAAAGCAATAGCAACATACTAAACGATCGGGTGCTAAGCTAATGGAATGGGTCATGTCAATCAGATCATTCTCTTAATGATGTGATCCCGTTAATCAAATAACAACTCATTGTTCATGGTTAGGAAACATAACCATCTTTGATTAACGAGCTAGTCAAGTAGAGGCATACTAGTGACACTTTGTTTGTCTATGTATTCACACATGTATTATGTTTTCGGTTAATACAATTCTAGCATGAATAATAAACCTTTTATCATGATTATAAGGAAATAAATAATAACTTTATTATTGCCTCTAGGGCATATTTCCTTCAGTGTCCGGTCATCACGTGAGACGGACTAGTCATCATTGGTGAACATCTTCATGTTGATCGTATCTTCTATATGACTCATGTTCGACCTTTCGGTCTTTCGTGTTCCGAGGCCATGTCTGTACATGCTAGGCTCGTCAAGTTAACCTAAGTGTATTGCGTGTGTAAATCTGGCTTACACCCGTTGTATTCGAACGTTAGAATCTATCACACCCGATCATCATCTGGTGCTTCGAAACAATGAACCTTCGCAACGGTGCACAGTTAGGGGGAACACTTTCTTGAAATTATTGCGAGGGATCATCTTATTTAAGCTACCGTCGTTCTAAGCAAATAAGATGTAAAACATGATAAACATCACATGCAATCAAATAGTGACATGACATGGCCAATATCATTTTGCTCCATTTGATCTCCATCTTCGGGGCTCCATGATCATCGTTGTCACCGGCATGACACCATGATCTCCATCATCATGATCTCCATCATCGTGTCTTCTTGAAGTTGTCTCGTCATCTATTACTTCTACTACTATGGATAACGCTTTAGCAATAAAGTAAAGTAATTACATGATGTTTATGTTGACACGCAGGTCATAAATAAATTAAGACAACTCCTATGGCTCCTGCCGGTTGTCATACTCATCGACATGCAAGTCGTGATTCATATTACAAGAACATGATGAATCTCATACATCACATATATCATTCATCACATCCTTTTGGCCATATCACATCACACGGCACATGCTGCAAAATCAAGTTAGACATCCTCTAATTGTTGTTGCAAGTTTTTACGTGGCTGTTATAGGTTTCTAGCAAGAACGTTTCTTACCTACGGCAAAACCATAACGTGATATGCCGATTTCTATTTACCCTCCATAAGGACCTTTTTCATCGAATCCGATCCGACTAAAGCGGGAGAGACAGACACCCACTAGCCACCTTATGCAACTAGTGCATGTCAGTCGGTGGAACCTGTCTCATGTAAGAGTACGTGTAAGGTTGGTCCGGGCCGCTTCATCCCACGATGCCGCCGAATCAAGATAAGACTAGTGACGACAAGTAAATTAACAAAATCGACGCCCACAACAACGTGTGTTCTACTCATGCATAGAGACTACGCATAGACCTAGCTCATGATGCCACTGTTGAGGATCGTAGCAGAAATTTAAAATTTTCTACGCATCACCAAGATCAATCTATGGAGTAATCTAGCAACGAGGGGAAGGGGAGTGCATCTACATACCCTTGTAGATCGCTAAGCGGAAGCGTTGCAAGAACGCGGATGAAGGAGTCGTACTCGCAGCGATTCAGATCGCGGTTGACTCCGATCTAAGCGCCGAACAACGGCGCCTCCGCGTTCAACACACGTGCAGCCCGGTGACGTCTCCCACGCCTTGATCCAGCAAGGGGAGAAGGAGAGGTTGGGGAATACTCCGTCCAGCAGCAACACGACGGCGTGGTGGTGGTGGAGGAGCGCGGAACTCCAGCAGGGCTTCGCCAAGCACTACGAGAGACGAGGAGGGAGAGAGGTAGGGTTGCGCCAAGAGGGAGATGATCTCGTGTGTCTTGCAGCCCCCAATACCTCAAGTATATATAGGGGAAGGGGAAGGGTTGCACCCCCATCTAGGGTTCCCTCCCTAGGGGTGGCGGCAGCCCCAAAACCCATCTAGGGTGGCGGCCAAGGGAGGAGAGAGGGGGGCGCACCTAGGGTGGGCCCTAAGGCCCATCTGGACCTAGGGTTTGCCCCCTCCCACTCTCCCTTGCGCCTTGGGCCTTGGTGGGGGCGCACCAGCCCACCTGGGGCTGGTCCCCTCCCACACATGGCCCACACAGCCTTCTAGGGCTGGTGGCCCCACCTGGTGGACCCCCGGGACCCTCCCGGTGGTCCCGGTACGTTACCGATAGCACCCGAAACTTTTCCGGTGACCAAAACGGGACTTCCCATATATAAATCTTTACCTCCAGACCATTCCGGAACTCCTCATGACGTCCGGGATCTCATCCGGGACTCCGAACAACATTCAGTAACCGCGTACATACTTTCCCTATAACCCTAGCGTCATCGAACCTTAAGTGTGTAGACCCTACGGGCTCGGGAGTCATGCAGACATGGCCGAGACAACTCTCCGGTCAATAACCAACAGCGGGATCTGGATACCCATGTTGATTCCCACATGCTCCACGATGATCTCATCGGATGATCCACGATGTTAAGGATTCAATCAATCCCGTATACAATTCCCTTTGTCTATCGGTACAATACTTGCCCGAGATTCGATCGTCGGTATCCCGATACCTTGTTCAATCTCGTTACCGGCAAGTCTCTTTACTCGTTCCGTAACACATCATCCCGTGATCAACTCCTTGGTCACATTGTGCACATTATGATGATGTCCTACCGAGTGAGCCCAGAGATACCTCTCTGTTACACAGAGTGACAAATCCCAGTCTCGATTCGTGCCAACCCAGCAGACACTTTCGGAGATACCCGTAGTGCACCTTTATAGCCACTCAGTTACGTTGTGACATTTGGCATACCCAAAGCACTCGTACGGCATCCGGGAGTTGCACAATCTTATGGTCTAAGGAAATGATACTTGACATTAGAAAAGCTTTAGCATACGAACTACACGATCTTGTGCTAGGCTTAGGATTGGGTCTTGTCCATCACATCATTCTCCTAATGATGTGATCCCGTTATCAACGACATCCAATGTCCATAGTGAGGAAACCGTAACCATCTATTGATCAACGAGCTAGTCAACTAGAGGCTTACTAGGGACATGGTGTTGTCTATGTATCCACACATGTATCTGAGTTTCTTATCAATACAATTCTAGCATGGATAATAAACGATTATCATGAACAATGAAATATAATATAATAATAACTAATTTATTATTGTCACTAGGGCATATTTCCAACATTCAATAGTACCTTGGTCAAACTACTATCAAGACAAATTCCTCGCGGAAGTGAATACAAATATCAAAAATTATGTGCAGTGATATTCATGCTAACAATAATCCACTTGTATTTAGCAGTTGCGACAAATAGGACATGAATTCATTCTGGAAAACCATAAAAATGCTTTTTGTATCCCCAATTCAATCCCTTTATAGTAGCATTTTCAAATTAAAATAAGTGAGGTAGGTGGTATGATTTATAGGCATGCACGATTTGCCGCCAGATCATTGATTCACCAAAATATTTTTTCTTCGAAAAGGAGGTTCAAACTTTTGGCCCCTGCATCATTATGACGCACATAGCGTATCAAAATAATGAACAACTGTCGAACCATCAAGATACGAAATTCACGCTTACGACTAAGTCGACTTGTTCCACAACAACGTCTTCAACGGGATAAATGTCTTTGCGCCTTGTCACTACGTCCGATTAGAGACGTGCACAAGGACTTTCGTCGTGATTGCCGACTAGCACAATAACATAGTAGATAACACCTTCAACAAGGCTGCAATGCAAGTTCTTCCGTACTGAGTCCAACCAATAAAGATCAGGACACGAGCTTTCAACCGAACATGATGTGGTATTCCAACCCGTGGATCATTCGGTCGCATTCGTGAGTAAGTCCACGTCAAGCCAAAGGACACTAGGAAATTGGTGGAAAGTCTTCCCGCCTTGGACCACCACCATGGTCGTTAGGGGGCCACCCATGTCTTGGTGCGGATCTAGTCGACGTCACTCCACACTGGCACGAGTGACACAAATGCATCCACCATATCGTTGGAGTCGTTGCCCTGGTGCCAACTGCCGTCAGGAAACCGCCGGTGTGCCCCAAGCTCATCAGCTTCGCCACCAAACAAAAATCACATTTGTGTCGCCGACGAGTGCCCACAGTGCTGCAAATGACCAATGCCGTCGTGCCTATAGATACATCATCGCATCCCTTGATCTCCTTGTTGTGATCATCGACGGCCACCACCCCCGCTATAATGACCAACAACGATGGCGGCGGCCGCCGCCATGACTAGCCTTCACGGGCACATAATCGCGCCGCATCGGCCCTCCCGTGACCACCTCGATGAGCCTCGCTCTCGAGGCCCCATCCTGGCGCTGCTGATGAGGCGGTGCGTGCTACCGCCTCTGCGAGCTTCGACACTACCAACTTGTCAAAAGCGCTCATATTTGTTTGGTTTTGATAAAATGATGTACTGTCGTCTCTGACATGTGGGGTCATGAAAAGGGTCAAATATTCTAAACCTTTTTGCATGGAATCAATCGCACTCTATAAAATTTCTCTGCTACGTTACCGTGCTTTACGATCCACAAAGTCTAACTTAAGATTCAGGAGTCGGTGTCCAGTGAACAGCAGCAGCGCCGCGCTCACAGAACTTGAGCTCGTGACGTCGACTCGACGGCCAATCAAAATCCATGAGGAGGGAAATAATATGTCGGTCCCCGTGGCCTTGATCGCATCCACACTGGATGCTAGACTTAACTGCAGAAAATCGCGGGATTCTCAAAAGAAAAAAACTGCAGAAAATCGTGGAGTTGGTACGATTTGCTATTTTCAACGGTCCTTGATTCTTATTCCGCGAGACATAACATAGTCCACGATTCGTTAAAGAATTTTCATCATTCTTCGAAGATGCCTTGTGCCTAAAGTTGCACGAAATTAAGGGGCGCAAATAGAATCGGATGGTGGTACGAAAAGGCGCCGATGCTATCATCGGAGAAATCCTCGCTCGCGGCCTGAAAATCACGAAACTCGCCGACGTGTTCAGATCACGCTCACTAAAAGGGATACGATTCGTGTGGGTTAAATCGTCTCACGGATGCGCTCGGATCCGCTGAACCATAGAGAATTCGGAATGTCCATGGCGTCGCCCTCGCCAGGGGAGGCAGAGATGGGACTAACTTATGAGCTAACCAATGAGCGGGAAAAGATTCAGTCTGCTCAAATGATATGGCCGGATGAGCAGGAAAAGATGCTGCTACAGCTGACGCGTCACAATAGATTAAGGATGTGTGGCTAGATATCGTTTGGAGTTTCAACCCTGCTAAATAAAAATGTCAGATCAATTCTTTCTTTTTTTGCGTGAATGTCAGATCAGTTCGATTCAGCGGGCATTATTGCATCATCGCTGGGTCATACCTTATTCAATCATCAAGCTGATTTCCCCGCAGAAAAAGATGAAATAAATCATCAAGCTGATTTCCCCGCAGAAAAAGATGAAATAAATCATCAAGCTGATCTAAACCTTTTCTTCTGCGACGGAACAACGCCGATTTAAACCCGAAAGTATGATATAAAAGAATTATTCGGCTTTTGTCACTGATAATGCGCAGATTATACTGTATATATTGCAAATGATGCAACCTAACATTATACGTTCAACCTCCCTTTTCGAGAAATAAAATCATCAACAGCACGCGGATGTGCATGTGCAGCAAAGCGGCAAATCGTGCCACTGGCGAGCGCTCTCTCCTCTTCTATCTTCTTCGGGCAACACACCGGAGTGCCGGATGGGCACATGACTCCACTCATGCACTTTTCTGAGCCCCATGTGATGCGTCAACTTTCCCCCTGATCCGATCATCCGAGCATCTATCTCTGCCTTGGAAATCTGGTAGGTTCCATGGCTACCTGTCCTGCACCGCGCACGAGCACGATGGTGCTAAGCTGGAATTGGAAAATTTCGAGCCGCTGGGACGGAACATTCCATTGAAAATGTAGCCAGATGTGGGAATTTCTGGAGGGAGGAGAATTCTTAAATGGAGGAGATGCACTGCATGGTTGCCATGTTCCGTGGGATAGATGCTTCGAGAGATTATCTGCTCAGGATATGCTAGTCTATGCACTGTGGCTGCCAGGCTCAGGCACCGAACTTCCAGCCATAAACAACGGGTTAGATGCAGATGCTCAGGCACTAGTAGAATCCATGTACGCACTCCATTGTGGTTCAGTGGTTCTGGTTCAACTGTTGCTTGTAGAGAAACGGCCAAATGCGGCGGCCTGAATGATCTAGGACGAGAATTTCTGAATCGCGCATAGAAATAGACGAGCACGCAGCAGCAGCAATCATTGCTCGAGTTCGGCGTCGTGCTAGATGCTATCTAGAGTAGAATCGTGACGCCGATCGATTCCCTTCGTTTTTATGATGATGATGACGATGATTGCACTAGCTCTACTGACTGCTCTCTCGAGTGTCTCTTCTAGAACAGTCTAGCGTTTCTCGTCGTGGATTGATATGCTCAAATACTACACAGTAGGCGTCGTAAGAAAATGATGATCGAGCAGCGTGGTGCGACAGTTTTGTTTCTTCGCGGCGCATTTACGGCGCCGCCGGTGCCGGAGTCCAGAAACGGCAGACAGGACACCATATCAAAGGGCCACAAAGATATCACATGTTTTCGCGTGTTTGTCCACGACACATGGGGCCTGGCCGGCGTGGTCTTGGTCACATGGCCTGCTCGCATCGACCACCGAGGGCCTACCCGCCGATGCTGATGCCGATGCCGATGCACATACGTACATGTAGATAGATGACGTGTGTCTTAATTTCGTCCCGATCGAGCGGCGCGACGTTTGCGGCGCTGTTGGGTCGCTGCCGCCCCCTATCGGTCGAACGAACGCAAGCTAGAGATGGCATCGCCGCTGAACCGGTCGCCGGTGGATCCATGGTGCGCGCGCGGTCCCGTCGCGGGCGAACAGAGGTCGGCGTCACGCCTGAATCAAATCTCTGGGTGCGCTACCCGACGTCGTGCTCGGTGCCCCCGTCGATGGACCACTCAACTGTCTCGTACCGCCGGTCTACCATACACTACTGTGTCTACGATGACAGTAAAAAAACGCGGGAATAACAGCGACGAGTCCACGTCCACGTCCACGTCGTCGCTCCAGCTCGCATGTACCATTTCCAACCTGGCGCCAGCTCGCGGTGCGTGCGTGCGTCCACGTGGTTAGAAAATACTCCTTCCGTCTCATAATATAAGAACGTTTTTGACACTACACTAGAGTTAAAAAAATTTTTATATTATGGAACACAGGTAGTATCTGACAACGTAGGCCGAACAAAAAATTACTACTAACCGTCCAAAACCCCACGACGATTGCCGCGTCGATCGATGAACTCTCTGGGTCCAGGCGAGGCAACAGACGGACGTGCGTCACGCACGTATAATCCAATCCACCGGCCATGAAAACGAAGTGGGTGGCGCGCGCACCAATCGACCGGCACGACCACGACGGCGGCGGCACCAAATATCCGCCGCCACCGTCCAATCGCGCAAAAGGCAGCCCCTGCTTCGTCTTTCCGGCCGTCGTTTACCGGAAACAACACGGTTTCGACCGACCCCTTTCGCTGTATCCCCCGTCGTGCGTAGCGGCCGATGAAAGAAGCACGTTGCTGTCGCTCACCGGAGCCCGCGCCGCGCGCTGAGTCCCGTCCCGACGCCTGGTACGCGATCGCGTCGAGCTGCGAAGGTTCCGCCGGACCCGCGACGATACTGGGGCGGTCGGTCGCCGGTCCGCGGAAACGCCCGCGCGCGGCGCACAAAAGCCAGCCCCCTCCCGGTCTGGTCAAGCGCGCGTTCGTTGGGTGCCGGGTCGCTCTCGCCGCAGCGACGTCGCGCCGGGGACGAGCGACAGCGACGCGGCACGCACGCATGGTCCGTCCGTCCGTCCGTCCGGAGAAAACCAGTGTGCGCTTCACGCTAATAACTGAATTCCGAATTCCATAAAAACGATGGTGCAGTGGCCAGTGGCCAGTGGCGGTCGCCATCGGCTATGGCCATGGCCTTATCGCGTCTTTCCTTCTCGGCGTAGGTGAGGATGATACGTAGTATATCTGGATAAGGCATGCATGCCCTCCTGCGTTCTGCACGTTGGACACGCTCACGCAGTCACGCAGATGAGGTATCGTAGTATATCTGGATAACTCTGCCAACGAGGTGGGTATATACAGACGATGCGTTCCGGTTTGGTTCCCAGGCGGCACGCACGCGAGGCGCCGTGCGTGCTCGGTGCTCTTCCGGTGCGGTGCACGCATGTCGCTCGCCGGATGTTGGGTGGATCATCGGGTGGTTTCATGCTTTGACCGTCTTGGTAGATCCCGGAGAACAAACGAGGAAGGAACTATATTTTCTTTAGTTGGAAATATATGTAGTTGTGTTTTTTAATCAAGTCACGGCAATCTCCAAATCTACCACATCGTGAATATGCACTCTGGTGGCACTTGCAAACAAACCTTAGGGCATCTTCAAGACGGACCTGTAAACCTCCCACAACCGTCCGAACCGCTGTTCGCACTGCAGAAGCCATTCAACATTAATTTGTATGGATCCGCGGGACGGTCTTGACGTGATTTCTCTCGCAAACCATAGACAAAAATGGAGGAGGTTTGCGAGAATCTGAACTGATCCCAACCACGTTTCTGACTGCTCTGGCCCACCAAAAACCCCCTTCACCCTCTCGCGTGAAGGAAATATGCCCTAGAGGCAATAATAAAGTTATTATTTATTTCCTTATATCATGATAAATGTTTATTATTCATGCTAGCATTGTATTAATCG
Source organism: Triticum dicoccoides (assembly GCF_002162155.2). Classification (NCBI taxonomy): domain Eukaryota; kingdom Viridiplantae; phylum Streptophyta; class Magnoliopsida; order Poales; family Poaceae; genus Triticum; species Triticum dicoccoides. The sequence goes on from NC_041382.1 coordinate 124,949,171, forward strand.
GAAAAACAATACATGTGTGAATACATAGACAAACAGAGTGTCACTAGTATGTCTCTACTTGACTAGCTCGTTAATCAAAGATGGTTATGTTTCCTAACCATGGACAAATAGTTGTTATTTGATTAACGGGATCACATCATTAGGTGAATGATCTGATTGACATGACCCATTCCATTAGCTTAGCATCCGATCGTTTAGTATGTTGCTATTGCTTTCTTCATGACTTATACATGTTCCTATGATTATGAGATTATGCAACTCCCGTTTGCCAAAGGAACACTTTGTGTGCTACCAAACGTCACAACGTAACTGCGTGATTATAAAGGTGCTCTACAGGTGTCTCCAAAGGTACATGTTGGGTTGGCGTATTTCGAGATTAGGATTTGTCACTCCGACTGTCGGAGAGGTATCTCTGGGCCCTCTCGGTAATGCACATCACATAAGCCTTGCAAGCATTGCAAGTAATGAGTTAGTTGTGAGATGATGTATTACGGAACGAGTAAAGAGACCTGCCGGTAACAAGATTGAACTAGGTATTGAGATACCGACGATCGAATCTCGGGCAAGTAACATACCGATGACAAAGGGAACAACATATGTTGTTATGCGGCCTGACCGATAAAGATCTTCGTAGAATATGTAGGAGCCAATATGGGCATCCAGGTCCCGCTATTGGTTATTGACCGGAGACGTGTCTCGGTCATGTCTACATTGTTCTCGAACCCGTAGGGTCCGCACGCTTAAGGTTTTGATGACAGTTATATTATGAGTTTATGAGTTTTGATGTACCGAAGGAGTTCGGAGTCCCGGATGAGATCGGGGACATGACGAGGAGTCTCGAAATGGTCGAGACGTAAAGATCGATATATTGGACGACTATATTCGGACATCGGAAAGGTTCCGAGTGATTGGGTATTTTTCGGAGTACCGGGGAGTTACGGGAATACGGGGAAGAGTATTGGGCCTTGATGAGCTTTAGTAGAAAGGAGCCAGGAGGTGGCGTGCGCCCCTCCCAAGCCCAGTCCAAATTGGACAAGGGGTTTGGGGCGCGGCCCCCCTCTCCCTTCCTTCTCCACTTCCCTCCTTTCCCCCTTCTCCTAGTTGGACTAGGAAAGAAGGAGTCCTACTCCCGGTGGGAGTAGGACTCCCCTTGGCGCGCCCTCCTCCTAGGGCCGGCCTCCTCCTCCCTTGCTCCTTTATATACGGGGGCAAGGGGGCACCCTAGAGACAAGTTGATCCACGTGATCATATTCTTAGCCGTGTGCGGTGCCCCCTTCCACCATAGTCCTCGATAATATTGTAGCGGTGCTTAGGCGAAGCCCTGCGACAGTAGTACATTAAGATCGTCACCACGCCGTCGTGCTGAAGGAACTCTTCCCCGACACTTTGCTGGATCGGAGTCCGGGGATCGTCATCGAGCTGAACGTGTGCTAGAACTCGGAGGTGCCGTAGTTTCGGTGCTTGATCGGTCGGGCCGTGGAGACGTACGACTACATCAACCAAGTTAACGCTTCCGTTATCGATCTACAAGGGTACGTAGATCACACTCTCCCCCTCTCGTTGCTATGCATCACCATGATCTTGCGTGTGCGTAGGAATTTTTTTGAAATTACTACGAAACCCAACAGTGGCATCCGAGCCTAGGTTATATATGTTGATGTTATATGCACGAGTAGAACACAAGTGAGTTGTGGGCGATATGAGTCATACTGCTTACCAGCATGTCATACTTTGGTTCGGCGGTATTGTTGGACGAAGCGGCCCGGACCGACATTACGCGTACGCTTACGCGAGACCGGTTCTCCCGACGTGCTTTGCACATAGGTGGCTTGCGGGTGACAGTTTCTCCAACTTTAGTTGAACCGAGTGTGGCTACGCCCGGTCCTTGTGAAGGTCAAAACAGCACCAACTTGACAAACTATCGTTGTGGTTTTGATGCGTAGGTAAGATTGGTTCTTGCTTAAGCCCGTAGCAGCCACGTAAAACTTGCAACAACAAAGTAGAGGACGTCTAACTTGTTTTTGCAGGGCATGTTGTGATCTGATATGATCAAGACATGATGCTAAATTTTATTGTATGAGATGATCATGTTTTGTAACCGAGTTATCGGCAACTGGCAGGAGCCATATGGTTGTCGCTTTATTGTATGCAATGCAATCACGCTGTAATGCTTTACTTTATCACTAAGCGGTAGCGATAGTCGTGAAAGCATAAGATTGGCGAGACGACAACGATGCTACGATGGAGATCAAGGTGTCGCGCCGATGACGATGGTGATCACGACGGTGCTTCGAAGATGGAGATCACAAGCACAAGATGATGATGGCCATATCATATCACTTATATTGATTGCATGTGATGTTTATCTTTTATGCATCTTATCTTGCTTTGATTGACGGTAGCATTATAAGATGATCTCTCACTAATTATCAAGAAGTGTTCTCCCTGAGTATGCACCGTTGCGAAAGTTCTTCGTGCTGAGACTCCACGTGATGATCGGGTGTGATAGGCTCTACGTTCAAATACAACGGGTGCAAAAGAGTTGCACACGCGGAATACTCAGGTTATACTTGACGAGCCAAGCATATACAGATATGGCCTCGGAACACGGAGACCGAAAGGTCGAGCGTGAATCATATAGTAGATATGATCAACATAGTGATGTTCACCAATGAAACTACTCCATCTCACGTGATGATCGGACATGGTTTAGTTGATTTGGATCACGTGATCACTTAGAGGATTAGAGGGATGTCTATCTAAGTGGGAGTTCTTAAGTAATATGATTAAATTGAACTTAAATTTATCATGAACTTAGTCCTGGTAGTATTTTGCAAATCATGTTGTAGATCAATAGCTCACGTTGTTGCTTCCCTGTGTTTATTTTGATATGTTCCTAGAGAAAATTATGTTGAAAAATGTTAGTAGCAAAAATGCGGATTGGATCTGTAATCTGAGGTTTATCCTCATTGCTGCACAGAAGAATTATGTCCTTAATGCACCGCTAGGTGACGGACCTATTGCAGGAGCAGATGCAGACGTTATGAACGTTTGGCTAGCTTAATATGATGACTACTTGATAGTTTAGTGCACCATGCTTAACGGCTTAGAATCGGGACTTCAAAGACGTTTTTGAACGTCATGGACCATATGAGATGTTCCAGGAGTTGAAGTTAATATTTCAAGCAAATACCCGAGTTGAGAGATATGAAGTCTCCAACAAGTTCTATAGCCAAAAGATCGAGGAGAATCGCTCAACTAGTGAGCATGTGCTCAGATTGTCTGGGTACTACAATCGATTGAATCAAGTGGGAGTTAATCTTCCAGATAAAATAGTGATTGACAGAATTCTCTAGTCACCATCACCAAGTTAGTAGAACTTCATGATGAACTATATTATGCAAGGGATGACGAAAACGACTCCCGAGCTTTTCATGATGATGAAATCGATGAAGGTAGAAATCAAGAAAGAGCATCAAGTGTTGATGGTAGACAAGACCACTAGTTTCAATAAAAGGGCGAAGGGAAGAAGGGGAACTTCAAGAAGAACAGCAAGCAAGTTGCTGCTCAAGTGAAGAATCCCAAGTCTGGTCCTAAGCCTGAGACTAAGTGCTTCTACTGCAAAGGGACTGGTCACTAGAAGCGGAACTGCCCCAAGTATTTAGCGGATAAGAAGGATGGCAAAGTGAACAAAGGTATATTTGATATACAGATTATTAATGTGTATTTTACTAGTGTTCGTAGCAACCCCTCGGTATTTGATACTGGTTCAGTTGCTAAGAGTAGTAACTCGAAACGGCAGTTGCAGAATGAACAGAAACTAGTTAAGGGTGAAGTGACGATGTGTGTTGGAAGTAGTTCCAAGATTGATATGATCATCATCGCACACTCCCTATACTTTCGGGATTAGTGTTGAACCTAAATAAGTGTTATTTGGTGTTTGCGTTGAGCATGAATATGATTTGATCATGTTTATTGCAATACGGTTATTCATTTAAGTTAGAGAATAATTGTTGTTCTGTTTACATGAATAAAACCTTATATGGTTACACACCCAATGAAAATGGTTCATTGAATCTCGATCGTAGTGATACACATAATCATAATATTGAAACCAAAAAATGCAAAGTTAATAATGATAGTGCAACCTATTCGTGGCACTGCCGTTTAGGTCATATTGGTGTAAAGCGCATGAAGAAACTCCATGCTGATGGGCTTTTGGGATCACTTAATTATGAATCAGTTGATGCTTGCGAACCATGCCTCATGGGCAAGATGACTAAGACTCTGTTCTTCGGAACAATGGAGCGAGCAACAAATTTGTTGGAAATCATACATACTTATGTATGTGGTCCGATGAATATTGAGGCTCGCGACAGGTATCATTATTTTCTGATCTTCACAGATGATTTGAGCAGATATGAGCATATCTACTTGATGAAACACAAGTCTGAAACATTTGAAAACTTCAAAGAATTTCAGAGTGAAGTGGAGAATCATCGTAACATAAATAAAAGTTTCTACGATATGATCGCAAAAGTAAAATATTTGAGTTACGAGTTTGGCCTTCAGTTAAAAACAATGTGAAATAGTTTCACTACTCACGCCACCTGGAACACCACAGTGTAATGGTGTGTCCGAACATCATAACCGTACTTTATTAGATATGGTGCGATCTATGATATCTCTTACCGATCTACCACTATCATTTTGGGGTTATGCATTAAAGACAGCTGCATTCACGTTTAAAAGGGCACCATCTAAGTCCGTTGAGATGACACAATCTGAACTGTGGTTTGGCAAGAAACCAAAGTTGTCGTTTCTTAAAGTTTGGGATTGTGATGCTTATATGAAAAAGTTTCATCCTGATAAGCTCAAACCCAAATCGGAGAAATATGTCTTCATAGGATACCCAAAGGAGACAGTTGGGTACACCTTCTATCACAGATCCGAAGGCAAGACATTCGTTGCTAAGAATGGATCCTTTCTAGAGAAGGAGTTTCTCTCGAAAGAAGTGAGTGGGAGGAAAGTAGAACTTGATGAGGTAACTATACCTGCTCCATAATTGGAAAGTAGTTCATCACAGAAATCTGTTCCTGTGACTCCTGCACCAATTAGTGAGGAAGATAATGATGATGATCATGTAACTTCGGATCAAGTTACTACCGAATCTCGTTAACCAGAGTGAGATCCGCACCAGAGTGGTACGGTAATCCTATTCTGGAAGTCATGTTACTAGACCATGACGAACTTGCGAACTATGAGGAAGCGATGATGAGCCCAGATTCCGCGAAATGGTTTGAGGCCATGAAATCTGAGATATGATCCATGTATGAGAACAAAGTATGGACTTTGATGGATTTGCCCGATGATCGGCAAGCCATAGAAAATAAATGGATCTTCAAGAGGAAGACGAACACTGATAGTAGTGTTACTATCTACAAAGCTAGAATTGTCGCAAAAGTTTTCGACAAGTTCAAGGTGTTGACTACGATGAGAGTATCTCACTCGTATCTATGCTTAAGTCTGTCCGAATCATGTTAGCAATTGCCGCATTTTATGAAATCTGGCAAATGGATAAACAAAACTACATTCCTTAATGGATTTAAAGAAGAGTTGTATATGATGCAACCAGAAGGTTTTGTCAATCCTAAAGGTGCTAAACAAAATATGCAAGCTCCAGCGATCCATCTATGGACTGGTGCAAGCATCTCGGAGTTGGAATATACGCTTTGATAAGTTGATCAAAGCATATAGTTTTATACAGACTTGCGGTGAAGCCTGTATTTACAAGAAAGTGAGTGGGAGCACTATAGCGTTTCTGATAAGTATATGTGTATGACATATTGTTGATCGGAAATAATGTAGAATTATTCTGCAAAGCATAAAGGAGTGTTTGAAAGGATTTTTTTCAAAGAAAGGTCTCGGTGAAGCTGCTTACATATTGAGCATCAAGATCTATAGAGATAGATCAAGACGCTTGATAAGTTCTTTCAATGAGTACATACCTTGACAAGATTTTGAAGTAGTTCAAAATGGAACAGTCAAAGAAAAGAGTTCTTGGCTGTGTTACAAGGTGTGAAATTGAGTAAGACTCAAAGCCCGACCACGGCAGAAGATAGAAAGAGAATGAAAATCATTCCCTATGCCTCAGCCATAGGTTCTATAAAGTATGCCATGCTGTGTACCAGATCTATTGTATACCCTACACTGATTTTGGCAAGGGAGTACAATAGTGATCTAGCAGTAGACCACTGGACAGCGGTCAAAATTATCCTTAGTGGAATAAGGATATATTTCTCGATTATGGACATGACAAAAAGGTTCGTCGTAAAGGGTTACGTCGATGCAAATTTTGACACTGATCTAGATGACTCTAAGTCTCAATCTGGATACATATTGAAAGTGGGAGCAATTAGCTATAGTAGCTCCGTGCAGAGCATTGTTGACATAGAAATTTGCAAAATACATACGGATCTGAATATAGCAGACCCGTTGACTAAAATTATCTCACAAGCAAAACATGATCACACCTTAGTACTCTTTGGGTGTTAATCACATAAATGATGTGAACTAGATTATTGACTCTAGTAAACCCTTTGGGTATAGGTCACATGACGATGTGGACTATGGATGTTAATCACATTGTGATGTGAACTCTTAGTGTTGAATCACATGGCGATGTGAACTAGATTATTGACTCTAGTGCAAGTGGGAGACTGAAGGAAATATGCCCTAGAGGCAATAATAAAGTTATTATTTATTTCATTATATCATGATAAATGTTTATTATTCATGCTAGAATTGTATTAACCGGAAACATAATACATGTGTGAATACATAGACAAACAGAGTGTCACTAGTATGCCTCTACTTGACTAGCTCGTTAATCAAAGATGGTTATGTTTCCTAACCATGAACAAAGAGTTGTTATTTGATTAACGGGATCACATCATTAGGTGAATGATCTGATTGACATGACCCATTCCATTAGCTTAGCACCCGATCGTTTAATATGTTGCTATTGCTTTCTTCATGACTTATACATGTTCCTATGACTATGAGATTATGCAACTCCCGTTTGCCAGAGGAACACTTTGTGTGCTACCAAACGTCACAATGTAACTGGGTGATTATAAAGGTGCTCTACAGGTGTCTCCAAAGGTACATGTTGGGTTGGCGTATTTCGAGATTAGGATTTGTCACTCCGATTGTCGGAGAGGTATCTCTGGGCCCTCTTGGTAATGCACATCACATAAGCCTTGCAAGAATTGCAACTAATGAGTTAGTTGTGAGATGATGTATTACGGAACGAGTAAAGAGACTTGCCGGTAACGAGATTGAACTAGGTATTGAGATACCGACGATCGAATCTCGGGCAAGTAACATACCGATGACAAAGGGAACAACGTATGTTGTTATGCGGTCTGACCAATAAAGATCTTCGTAGAATATGTAGGAGCCAATATGGGCATCTAGGTCCCGCTATTGGTTATTGACCGGAGACGTGTCTCGGTCATGTCTACATTGTTCTCTAACCCGTAGGGTCCGCACGCTTAAGGTTTCAATGACAGTTATATTATGAGTTTATGAGTTTTGATGTACCGAAGGAGTCCGGAGTCCCGGATGAGATCGGGGACATGACAAGGAGTCTCGAAATGGTCGAGACGTAAAGATCGATATATTGGACGACTATATTCGGACATCGGAAAGGTTCCGAGTGATTCGGGTATTTTTCGGAGTACCGGGGAGTTACGGGAATACAGGGAAGAGTATTGGGCCTTGATGGGCTTTAGTGGGAAGGAGCCAGGAGGTGGCGCGCGCCCCTCCCAAGCCCAGTCCGAATTGGACAAGGGGTTTGGGGCGCGGCCCCCCTCTCCCTTCCTTCTCCACTTCCCTCCTTTCCCCCCTTCTCCTAGTTGGACTAGGAAAGAAGGAGTCCTACTCCCGGTGGGAGTAGGACTCCCCTTGGCGCGCCCTCCTCCTAGGGCTGGCCTCCTCCTCCCTTGCTCCTTTATATACGGGGGCAAGGGGGCACCCTAGAGACAAGTTGATCCACGTGATCATATTCTTAGCCGTGTGCGGTGCCCCCTTCCATCATAGTTCTCGATAATATTGTAGCGGTGCTTAGGCGAAGCCCTGCGACAGTAGTACATCAAGATCGTCACCACGCCGTCGTGCTGACGGAACTCTTCCCCGACACTTTGTTGGATCGGAGTCCGGGGATCGTCATCGAACTGAACGTGTGCTAGAACTCGGAGGTGCCGTAGTTTCGGTGCTTGATCGGTCGGGCCGTGAAGACGTACGACTACATCAACCAAGTTAACGCTTCCGTTATCGATCTACAAGGTTACGTAGATCACACTCTCCCCCTCTCATTGCTATGCATCACCATGATCTTGCGTGTGCGTAGGAATTTTTTTGAAATTATTACGAAACCCAACACTGCGTGCGTTCCCGCCAGGCATCAGCTGCCTGCATTCATGCCACTGTAGACCGCACCGCTCCGCATTGAAGACACCTTAGGGCGGACGTGACCTCTCACTGCCCCAGCCATTGAAGCAGTGCACTGGCTGCTGCCCGCCCGACTGAACACGCAAGCTTGCCGCATTCATACGCCTTCATTAAACCCGTGTGGAAGCCGAGAAAACTACTTCGGCCACACGTTCGCCCATGAGCGGGCCGACATTAAACGCAACGCCGACCGAGCTCTTCCCGTCCACCGTCTATTTATACGAGGCCAGATGCCAGGCAAGAATCGCACCCCTCCGCCGCTCCCATCTCCTCCTTTCCTTCACCATTTTCTCCACTTTTTCGATGGTTTTCGAGGAGCAGTTCTCCGGCATACAAGCCGGCTAGGTGGTCCGCCGAGACTACTGTTGGGGAACGTAGTAATTTCAAAAAATTTCCTATGCACACGCAAGATCATGGTGATGCATAGCAACGAGAGGGGAGAGTTGTTGGAAATATGCCCAAGAGGCAATAATAAATTGGTTATTATTATATTTCCTTGTTCATGATAATCGTTTATTATCCATGCTAGAATTGTATTGATAGGAAACTCAGATACATGTGTGGATACATAGACAACACCATGTCCCTAGTAAGCCTCTAGTTGACTAGCTCGTTGATCAATAGATGATTACGGTTTCCTGACCATGGACATTGGATGTCGTTGATAACGGGATCACATCAACCCAATCCTAAGCCTAGCACAAAGATCGTGTAGTTTGTATGTTAAAGCTTTTCTAATGTCAAGTATCATTTCCTTAGACCATGAGATTGTGCAACTCCCAGATACCGTAGGAGTGCTTTGGGTGTGCCAAACGTCACAACGTAACTGGGTGGCTATAAAGGTACACTACAGGTATCTCCGAAAGTGTCTGTTGGGTTGGCACGAATCGAGACTGGGATTTGTCACTCCGTGTGACGGAGAGGTATCTCTGGGCCCACTCGGTAGGACATCATCATAATGTGCACAATGTGATCAAGGAGTTGATCACGGGATGATGTGTTACGGAACGAGTAAAGAGACTTGCCGGTAACGAGATTGAACAAGGTATCGGGATACCGACGATCGAATCTCGGGCAAGTATCATACCGCTAGACAAAGGGAATTGTATACGGGATTGATCGAATCCTCGACATCGTGGTTCATCCGATGAGATCATCATGGAGCATGTGGGAGCCAACATGGGTATCCAGATCCCGCTGTTGGTTATTGACCAAAGAGGTGTCTCGGTCATGTCTGCATGTTTCCCGAACCCGTAGGGTCTACACACTTAAGGTTCGATGACGCTAGGGTTATAAGGAATAGATATACGTGGTTACCGAATGTTGTTCGGAGTTCCGGAATGGTCCGGAGGTAAAGATTTATATATGGGAAGTCCTGTTTTGGTCATCGGAAAAGTTTCGGGTTTTATCGGTAACGTACCGGGACCACCGGGAGGGTCCCGAGGGTCCACCAAGTAGGGCCACAAGCCCCGGAGGGCTGCATGGGCCAAGTGTGGGAGGGGACCAGCCCCAGGTGGGCTGGTGCGCCCCCCACAAGGGCCCATGGCGCCTAAGAGGAGGAGGGGGGGCAAACCCTAAGGGCAGATGGGCCTTAGGGCCCATGCCTGGTGCGCCTCCCTCTCCCCCTCCACCTGGCCGCCACCCAGATGGGATCTGGGGGCTGCCGCCACCCCTAGGGAGGGAACCCTAGGTGGGGGCATAGCCCCTCCCCTCCCCCTATATATATTTGAGGTTTGGGCTGCCCAAGACACACGAGTTCCTCTCCTTCTTGGCGCAGCCTTACCCCTCTCCCTCCTCGTCTCTTGCGGTGCTTGGCGAAGCCCTGCTGGATCACCACGCTCCTCCACCACCACCACGCCGTTGTGCTGCTGCTGGATGGAGTCTTCCTCAACCTCTCCCTCTCTCCTTGCTGGATCAAGGCATGGGAGACGTCACCGGGCTGTACGTGTGTTGAACGCGGAGGTGCCGTCCGTTCGGCACTAGGATCTCTGGTGATTTGGATCACGACGAGTACGACTCCTTCAACCCCATTCTCTTGAACGCTTCCGCTTAGCGATCTACAAGGGTATGTAGATGCACTCTTCTTCCCCTCGTTGCTGGTTTCTCCATAGATAGATCTTGGTGACACGTAAGAAAATTTTGAATTTCTGCTACGTTCCCCAACAAGAGTGTTGTCCACGTACCCTCGTAGACCGAAAGCGGAAGCGTTAGCACAACGCGGTTGATGTAGTCGTACGTCTTCACGGCCCGACCGATCAAGCACCGAAACTACGGCACCTCCGAGTTCTAGCACATGTTCAGCTCGATGACGATCCCCGGACTCCGATCCAGCAGAATGTTGGGGAAGAGTTCCGTCAGCACGACGGCGTGGTGACGATCTTGATGTTCTACTGTCGCAGGGCTTCGTCTAAGCACCACTACAGTATTATCGAGGACTATGATGGAGGGGGGCACCGCATACGGCTAAGAGATCAATCATCAACTATTGTGTCTATGGGGTGCCCCCTGCCCCTGTATATAAAGGAGCAAGGGAGGGAGGCGGCCGGCCTAGGAGGAGGGCGCGCCAAGGGGGGAGTCCTACTCCCACCGGGAGTAGGACTGCTCCTTCCCTTGTTGGAGTAGGAGAGAAGGAAAGAGGGGGAGAGGAACAAGGAAAAGTGGGCTGCACCCCTTGTCCAATTCGGACCAGAGGGGGGGGGGTGCGCGCCTCCTTTTTTTGGCCTCTCTCCTCTATTCCCATATGGCCCAATAAGGCCCATATACGCCCCGGCGAATCCCCGTAACTCTCCGGTACTCCAAAAAATACCCGAATCATTTGAAACCTTTCTGATGTCCGAATATAGTCATCCAATATATCGATCTTTACGCCTCGACCATTTCGAGACTCCTCGTCATGTCCCCGATCTCATCCAGGACTCCGAACTCCTTCGGTACATCAAAACTCATAAACTCATAATATAACTGTCATCGAAACCTTAAGCGTGCGGACCCTACGGGTTCGAGAACAATGTAGACATGACCGAGACACATCTCCGGTCAATAACCAATAGCGGAACCTGGATGCTCATATCGGCTCCCACATATTCTACGAAGATCTTTATCGGTCAGACCGCATAACAACATACGTTGTTCCCTTTGTCATCGGTATGTTACTTGCCCGAGATTCGATCATCGGTATCTCAATACCTAGTTCAATCTCGTTACCGGCAAGTCTCTTTACTCGTTCCGTAATACATCATCTTGCACCTAACTCATTAGTTGCAATGCTTGCAAGGCTTAAGTGATGTGCATTACCGAGAGGGCCCAGAGATACCTCTCCGACAATCGGAGTAACAAATCCTAATCTCGAAATACGCCAACCCAACAAGTACCTTCGGAGACACCTGTAGAGCACCTTTATAATCACCCAGTTACGTTGTGACGTTTGGTAGCACACAAAGTGTTCCTCCGGTAAACGGGAGTTGCATAATCTCATAGTCATAGGAACATGTATAAGTCATGAAGAAAGCAATAGCAACAAACTAAACGATCAAGTTCTATGCTAACGGAATGGCTCAAGTCAATCACATCATTCTCCTAATGATGTGATCCCGTTAATCAAATGACAACTCATGTCTATGGTTAGGAAACATAACCATCTTTGATCAACGAGCTAGTCAAGTAGAGGCATACTAGTGACACTCTCTTTGTCTGTGTATTCACACATGTATTATGTTTCCGGTTAATACAATTCTAGCATGAATAATAAACATTTATCATGATATAAGGAAATAAACAATAACTTTATTATTGCCTCTAGGGCATATTTCCTTCAGTCCGATGAATGTTAAAGCTCACGGCAAGTATCGTTATTTTCTGACCTTCACAGATGATTTGAGCACGTTGGACACGCTCACGCAGTCACGCAGATGAGGTATCGCATATCTGGATAACTCTGCCGACGAGGTGGGTATATAAAGATGATGCGTTCCGGTTCGGTTCCCAGGCGGCACACAAACGAGGCGCCGTGCGTGCTTGGTTCTCTTCCTGTGCGGTGCACGCATGTCGCTCGCCGGATGTTGGGTGGATCATCGGGTGGTTTCATGCTTTGACCGTCTTGGTAGATCCCGGAGAACAAACGAGGAAGGAACTCTATTTTCTTTAGTTGGAATATATATAGTTGCGTTTTTTAATCAAGTCACGGCAATCTCCAAATCTACCACATCGTGAATATGCACTCTGGTGGCACTTGCAAACAAACCTTAGGGCATCTTCAAGATGGACATGTAAACCTCCCGCAACCGTCCGAACCGCTGTTCGCACTGCAGAAGCCATCCAACATTAATTTGTATGGATCCGCGGGACGGTCTTGACGTGATTTCTCTCACAAACCATAGACAAAATGGAGGAGGTTTGCGAGAACCCAGATCGATCCCAACCCCGTTTCTGATTGCCTGGCCCATAACCCCCCCCCTGCGCATGCTCCCGCCCGACATCAGTTGCCTGCATTCATGCCACTATAGAGCGCACCGCTCCGTGTTGAAGACGGCTCAGGGCGGACACGACCTCTCACTGCCCCCGCCATTGAAGCAATGCACGGGGCGCTGCCCGCCCGGCTAAACACGCATGCTTGCCGCATTCATACGTGTTAGATAACAACGAGATAAAACGAGACACGAGAGGCATAGATTTTTACATGAAAACCCTTGCGGGAGAAAACCATGGACGCACGAAGGCGCAATCACTATGAGAAGGAGCATTACGAGCACGAGACGACAGACCGTCTTTAGGTGCGACTACATGGGGTATATAAGAGGGCAATACATGAGAGTCCTTGGAGGACAAGTAAACGAGTTGTACTCGTACGCGTCGGTACCAACGCAAAGGCCCACTCTGTATGTACTACGTCTAGTCCAATACGGTACTAAAATTTGGATTATAATTTAACAATCTCCACCTTGAGCCAAATTCCATTCAATAGTCGAATAAAGTGAACAACTCCATCCAAATCAGCATAAACACCTTGTGCGTCAAAGTCCATAGGACTAGTGAGAAATACTAACTAAGCCTGAGCAAAGCTCAAACTTATTGGTCGGAACTGGCTTTGTCATCATATCAGCAGGATTATCATCAGTACTTATCTTGCATACCTTCAAATCGCCTTCAGCAACAACATCTCGAATATAATGAAATCTGACATCAATGTGCTTTGTTCTCTCATGATACATTGGATTCTTTGTAAGATATATGACACTTTGACTGTCAAAAAATATGGTATGGCAAGATGAATCTCCACAAAGCTCAGAATACAAACCTCTCAACCAGATAGTTTCTTTGCATGCCTCGGAAATAGCCATATAATCGGCATCAGTAGTGGAACAAGCCAGAATAGACTGCAAAGTTGCTCTCCAACTCACAGCACAACCACCAATGGTGAAAACATAACCTGTGAGTGATCTTCTCTTATCCAAATCACCAGCAAAATTAGAATCAACAAAACCAACAAGTCCATCTCCAGTTTTTCCAAACTGTAAATAAGCATTAGAAGTACCACGCAGGTATCTGAAAATCCACTGAATTGCTTTCCAATGCTCTTTTCCAGGATTAGCCATGTATCTACTAACAACACTCAATGCATAAGATAAATCCGAACGAGAACAAACCATGGTATACATAAGTGAACCAACTGCACTCGAATAGGGAACTCTAGACATGTACTCAATATCTGCATCTGACTTAGGACATAAAGCTGGTGATAATTTGAAATGTGCAGCTAATGGAGTACTCACTGGCTTGGCATTATGCATATAAAACGATGAAGAACTTTATCAATATATCCCTTCTGACTTAGATATACTTTTCCCGACGGTCTATCTCTGGATATTTCCATGCCAAGTATTTTCTTTGCTGCAGCCAAATCCTTCATCTCAAATTCATTACTCAATTGCTTCTTTAGTTCATTAATATCTGACATACTCTTTGCAGCAATAAGCATATCAGCAACATAAAGAAGCAAATAAATAGTTGAACCATTGAAAGTTTTCAAATAAACACAACTATCATAATTAGACCTTTTGAAACCTTGAGAGAGCATAAAGGTGTCAAATCTCTTGTATCACTGTCTAGGGGATTACTTCAATCCATAAAGAGATTTCTTTAACCTGCTGACAAGCTTTTCTTTTCCAGGGATAACAAAACCTTCATGTTGTTCCATATAAATATCCTCTTCTAATTCTCCATATAAGAATGCAATTTTAACATCCAATTGTTCAAGCTCAAGATCATGCATGGCAACAATACTAAGTAAAGTGCGAATAGAGCTATGCTTCACAACAGGAGAAAAGACTTCGTCATAGTCAATACCTGGAATTTGACTGTAACCTTTAGCAACTAACCTTGCTTTATATCTTGTCTCATCATTAGGAGAAACACCTTCTTTTCTCTTGAAAACCCACTTGCAACGAATATGTTTCTTCTCTCTAGGTAATCTTACTAAAACCCAAGTGCCATTATTTTCAAGCGATTCCTTCTCATCATGCATAGCGGTCATCCACTTATTACTATCACCAGAAATAATAGCCTCGGAATATGAAGAAGGCTCAACATTACCTTCAATTTTTTCTGCAACAGATAAAGCAAAAGAAACAATATTGCACTCTTCAATTAACCTGTCAGGTTTATTAATACCCCGCCTAACTCTGTCACGTGCAAGATTCCAACTGGGTGGAACAATAGGCTGATTTGGAGTGGGAGTGACATGATCATCATTAACGACGGGTTCATCATGCGCATTAACAATTTCATTACCAGATGTATCACCTGAATCAATAACATGCTCCACCTGAACAGTAGGCTGTGGAACAGTAGGCTGCTGTTCACTCTCAAAAAGAACATTAGTAGATGGAACATCATGTAACATAGCAGTTTCATTAAATATAACATTTCTGCTAATAACAACCTTCTGGGTTTCAGGATTCCATAATTTAAAACCTTTAACACCAGACTTATAACCAAGAAAGATGCACTTAACTGCCCTAGGCTCCAACTTTCCATTATCAACATGAGCATAAGCAGTGCAACCAAAAACTCTCAACTGTGAATAATCAGCGGGTAAACCAGACCATACCTCAATTGGGGTTTTCTTATTAAGAGCAATAGATGGTGAACGGTTAATGAGATAACAAGCAGTGGAAGCGGCCTCAGCCCAAAAACGCCTATGCAAACCTGCATTGGACAACATCCAACGGGCTCTGGAAATAATGGTCCTGTTCATATGCTCAGCAACACCGTTTTGTTGAGGAGTATAAGGAACGGTGTAATGTCTGACAATGCCTTCAGACTTGCAATAATTCTTAAATTGCTTAGAACAGAATTCCATACCATTATCAATGCGAAGTATTTTTACCTTCTTTTCAGTTTGTCTTTCAATCATAATCTTCCACTCCTTAAATGCTGAGAATGCTTCATATTTATGCTTCAAGAAATAAGGCCAAACTTTTCTCGAATAATCATCAATAATAGTCAACATGTAACTAGCACCACCTAGTGACTTCTTGCGAGATGGTCCCCATAAATCAGAATGCACATAATCAAGAATACCTTCGGTTGTATGAGTCGAAGTGTTGAACTTGACCCTCTTGTGTTTGCCGAAGATACAATGCTCACAAAATTTCAATTTACCAGGTTCATATCCATCAAGAAGACCTCTCTTACTTAACTCTGCTAAACCAAGTTCACTCATATGTGCAAGACGCATATGCCAAAGGTTAGCAGCATCACAATCAGAATTCTTTGAAATAACTGGAGTAGCGTTACCTGAAACGGTAGAAACTCGAAGGTAATAAAGACCATTGGTCGAACTTAAGTCACCTTTCATCACAACAAGGGAGCCTTTGGTGACCTTCAAAACACTATCTCCACCTGAATACGTGTACCCCTTTGCATCAAGGGCACTCATAGAAATAAGATTTCTCTTCATCTTCGGAATATACCAAACATCTGTCAAACTTCTGATTATGCCATCAAACATCTTGATTCGAATAGAACCTATGCCTTCAATCTTGCATGGTAAATTATCAAAACCCAAAACGGAACCAGCAGAAATAGTGGAATCAAAAGTATTAAACCAATCTCTATGTGGACACATATGAAAAGTGCATGCAGTGTCAAGTACCCACTCATCATTGGTCTCAGCACATCCAGCAATAACGACAAGAGCATCATCGAAACTATCATCACGAGTAACGTTAGCAGATTTTTCACCTGGTTTGTTACCTTTTCTCTTTTTCCTTGTTCTGCAACTTAAAACACTCTGAGATGTCATGCCCGTCTCTCTTGCAATATCTGTAATATTTCTCGTCTCTGGACTGCGACCGGCCCCTGTGGCCGTTCTTACTTTTGCCTCTGTTTCCATTATTGGAGTTCTTCTCCTTTGTCCTGCCACGAATAGATAATCCCTCGGCTTGGGATGAACTCGAACCATCATGAGGCACCATTAATTTCATCTTCTCCTTAGAGTTCAAAGCTTCATAAACTTCATTAAGCGTGAGAGTATCACGACTGTATAATATGGTGTCTCTAAAATTGGTATAGGAACTTGGCAGTGAACAAAGTAGCATAAAGCAGTATCTTCCTCTTCATACTTAACCTCCATTGTAGCTAGATCGGATATGATCTCTTTAAATTCTGAAATATGATTCAAAACATTACCTCCCTCGGGTAACCTATGCAGGAATAATTTTTGCTTTAGATGCATCTTACTGGTGAGATCTTTTGTCATGCAAATCTCTTCCAGCTTTAACCATAGAGCGGCGGCAGTTTTCTCGCTCAAAACTTCCTGCAAAATATTATTATGCAAATGGAGTTGAATTTTTGACAAAACCTTACGATCAATTCTTTTCTCCTCATCAGCCCAGTCCTCAATTCGGTTCTTCCCAAAACTATCCAGTGCTTGATCATAGTCGGTCTGTGCCAACAATGCCCGCATCTTAACTTGCCATAGGGTAAACCTTGTGTCACGGTCCAGCAGCGGAAGATCATACTTCATGAAGGCTATGAGTAGATAAAAATGGTAGCTTCGGGTGGACGTAGCAGTCGAAGACAAAAAACAGAATCTGAACTTGTACTCTAGTACTAGTGAATCAGATAAGCTTCACGTAGTAAAAAAATCCAAGAGATAGCGCGGTACTTGTCTTCACGTGATGTACAATTGAACTTGAACCGATCGATGCTTGATGTGATTAGGCTAGTCATAGTGGGAGTAACTTAGCGAGTAACATAGCACACTCCAAGAAATTTTTGCTTATGTGGCAATTAGTTAATGAGAAGTAGTAACATAATATGTTACTGTAACATAGCGCTTCCCAATACAAGATGAGTCTACAAGCTAATAAATGAAGCCACCTATGACACTACTACTATGTTACTTTGCACTATAAAGGTAGTAACTTAGACTAGTGTCATATGCATGACACTAGTATAAGTTACTCCCCACTATGACCAGCCTTAGAAGTAGTACTCGCGTTGGGACTTGAAGCAAGGCTGCTGTGGACGGGAAGACGTGGCCGCGCTTCCGAAGCACCGCGCGATGAAAAGTCGGTCGGTCTCGCCGACTTGCGGCTGCAGCGGCTCGTATAGCAGCTCGCACCGGAAACGGTCTTCGATCCGGAGATCGCAGGACGGAGGCGGCGCGCACAGCCGAAACCCTAATCTCTCGTCTCAAAAATCTCGTATCTGTGAACTTGGCTCTGTATACCACTTGTTAGATAATAACGAGATAAAACGAGACTTGAGAGACACAGATTTTTACGTGGAAACCCTTGCGGGAGAAAATCATGGACGCACGAAGGCAAAATCACAATGAAGAGGAGTATTACCAGCACGAGACGACAGACCGTCTTTAGGTACAATTACATGGGGTATATAAGAGGGCAATACATGAGAGTCCTTGGAGGAGAAGTAAATGAGTTGTACTCGTACGCATCGGTACCAATGCAAAGGCCCACTCCATATGTACTACGTCTAGTCCAATACGGTACTAGAATTTGGATCATAATTTAACAATACGTCTTCATTAAACCCGCGTAGAAGCTGAGAAAACTACTTCGGCCACACGTCCGCCCATGAGCGGGCCGACATTAAACGCAACGCCGGCCGAGCTCCTCCCGACCACCGTCTATTTATACGAGGCCAGATGGCAGGAAATAATCGCACTCCTCCACCGTTCCCATCTCCTCCTTTCCTTCATCATTTTCTCCACTTTTTCGATGGTTTTCGAGGAGCAGTTCTCTAGCATACAAGCCGGCTAGGTGGGCCGCCGAGCCTGCGGTATACAAGTGAGGCAGCTCACTGCTCCACCTTCCGCGCCTGACCCGCCGGAGCAAGCTGCCACCCCAAGCCGCCGCGTGGTTCAGTAACTCGTCGCTCCAGGCCCACTCGATGAGGAGTGGCGAGTTGCTCCACGCCGGCACGAGCGTCATCACTGTCGTCCACGCCCGCGCCTCCCGTGTGTGTGATCGTGCCCCCGTGCATGCGACCGCACCTCCCGTGCTTGCGACCGCGCCATGCAGGCAGAGACAGAAGCCGGGTGCGCGGACCCCTTTGTCTTCTCCAAAATCCTGTGAATGATTGACTCCTCCCATTCACAAGGTGCGCAAAAAACTCCCGCTTTGATTCTCCTTTGCAGCAGGTCCATTCCGCCGGTCGTCCTATTCTTTCTCTTTTTTGAATGTATGGCAAAAGTTTTGCCTCACCTCATTATTAAAGAAGATAATTGCCTAGTTAATTACAAAGAAAACCGGGTGAAACCCGCTACAACCTACCAAGGGGCACCATCAGCCAACTTGGCTATCCACACAAGACCCACACATGTTGTAGAGAGAGGAGCACCATCGAGGCAGACTACAAGTGTCGTCGTCGTCACTCCTCTGTGAGCCAACGACTCCGACTTCCGCAAACCCCCATCAATGTGGCACACACCACGACAACCTGCACGAAGTCTGTATCGAGCTATGCCAAACAGTTGGCCACTGGGAGCATCGACGAGATAACTCTGATTTTGAAGAGGATCAAATGCATAAGATATATGTAGGACTCTCGCTGACAAAGACCTAATCGAAGACCACCAAACACCCGTCATCGTGGCCGCCTAGGCCCTTTCGAGGTAACTCCAACTCTGTGATGCCACGGCGAGACCAAGGCGAAACTACTCGGACACGCCAGAGAGAGACGACTATCAAAGTCCCGCGACTCTGCACTGCACACCACCAGCATTGGGCCAAACATGACACCACCCCAAACTTCCACATCATCAATTGACCGCTACCAACCACAATATCGTGTAAGTCTAGTCCCGAGAAAGCACACAGATAATCGCCATCTTCAAGATGACGCCCTAAGGAGGGGGCGACTTGGATTGACGCCATCATTCGATCCTACACTGCAGGGGCAAGGTCTTCACCTGAAGATGAGATTTGAGGCTGGGAAGAGAGAAGAGCTCGACAATGATCCCCAAGAAGGAAGGCGGCGTCCACAGACGCCGTGTCATCAAGTTTTCATCCAGAGCAACCCACTCAAGCATGAATTTTTACTTTATTAGACACGCCCACTTCCTATACAGCTACCCATCCCTGATGCATGTCAAAAGGGTTAGAGGTGAACGCATGATTAGTCCTCGAAGTGTTCATGGCCATTTTCAGGTGGTAAGTGAATCGGATTGTGAAAATGGCATTTTTGTAAAGTTTCATGCCCGGAAATCTCCGGCACCTCGACCACCCCCTGCCATCTTTTAGTCTCCATCTTGCTTCGCTCTTCAGGACACCATATAGACTGCCCCAGACCTGCTGCCCCACTGTCCACCTAGATTCAGATGCCATGGTGGAAAAAAGTGGTCGCCCCAAACCTCATAGGTTTGCTTGCAAAGGAGGTTGTTGCTCCATGAGAGAAACCAAAGAAAAAGGACGAAGAGAGGGGGAAAACTAAGTGTTAAACATCTCTACTTAGGGTGAGCTCAACATATCAGGGTCATACCTCACAAGTGGGTGGCCTCAACTCTTGGCGAATGATGAGAGAAAACTAATCGGTGGTCTCACCTTTTTGAGTCTAGTAGGATGGACTAGGCAGCACCAAAGTGTTACCTCCATGGTACATGCTTCGGAAGCTTCAGTTTATCCGAAAAAAGAGTAGCCTACTTACTTCCGATCTATCTCACTGGTGTGGCCGCGATGGCTACAAAAACTGAGACCACAATGGCACATGCCAATTTAGAATTTCACATGCACCCGGATTAATAGTAAAATCCTCAAAATAGTAAAAAGTATTTTTTTTGCTGTTTGTTTTAGAAATATTGATGAGCGTCTCACTTGCGTGCAAAAATCCACGATGAAATTACCTTCATGGGGGTCTCGAAAAAAATTGATGTTCAAAAGACAATTCTTTGAAGAATCAATTGTGAATATTTTCCCATGAATCCATCAAGAAAATTTGAAAAAAAACTGGTTACACATATATTTCTTTTTTCCTTCTTTATACATATTCCCAAAATTTCAAAAACTGTTAACGAATGCAAAAAAGATCAAATTCGAAAACTTGTCACGTATTTGAATTTTTCATGACTTTCGAAAATGTTCATGGATATGAAGAATTGTTCAGGAATTCAAAAAAGTATTCACGAGTTAAAAAATCACGGTTTTTCACGAAAAGAAATATTCGTCAAATAGAAAATTATTCATTGATACATAATTTTTTTCATGAATTCAAAAAATGTTAACGAATTTTCAAAAATTATTACCAATTCCAAAATAACCAATTCAAAATTTTCGTTATATATATATATATAATTCTCTTATTTCTTTAGAAAATCGGAGTATTTTTTAAATAATGAATATTTTTGGAAAATGCGAACTAATTTTTAAATTCTGTCATTTTTCGAAATATGTAAAAATTCCAAAAAGTATTAAAAAATTGAAGTTCTGATATTTTTGAGAATTTGTGTTTTTTATAAACAAAGTACACTAAAATAAAATAAAAATGAAAAGATCGCAAAAACAAAAGAAAACGCCAAAAATATGAAAACAATAAAGTATGGGAAAAACTAGCCAGGAACCATCTAGAAGGCTCCCAAGAAAACCGGTCTAATGGGCCTGGCCATCTTGTGGCGCTAGTTGGCGATCAAGGTGATATATATCGCAGAGAGCAATACATATCATTTGCTGTTACGTTCTCTATCTATTTACGTTCCTCTTATTTGACACTCATACCACAGCTTCACCTATATACAGCAGCCCAATATTTTTGTCTGAGACTTTTCTAAAAATACATTTCAGAAATATGTTGCCTCTCCGATCCATATTAATTATCACATTAAATCAGTGATAATTAATATGGATCAGAGGGAGTATATAAAAATTATTTTTAAAAAGTGTAATTTAAAAATTATATACGACAAAAATTGGGAAAACATTACAGTATCACTATATAAATGGTCGTATACATATACATTTAAATGTTTGCCTCACATTTAAATTTACTTTTTATATAAGAATATTTATGTATTAAAAATCACATGCTTTAAAATAAGCTTCATGCAAAATACATTTTCATATGATTTGGAAAAAAATTCCACTTATTTGCCCAGAAAAGGGAAAACATAAAGTCATAACTGATAAAAGGAAAACATAAAAACAAAATATATGAACAATAAAATAAAACGGTAGGCAAGAGGGAAAACAAAAGCAAAGTAAAATAAGAAAGAGGAAAACAACAACAACTCAAATCCGACAATATAGGCTGGTCCACACGTCCGCAATTGTGTGTCAACTACTCCCTCCGTTTGAAAATATTTGTCAGAGAAATGGATAAAATTGAATATATCTAAAAAATTAAAATACGTCTAGATACGTTCATTTCTCCTACAAGTATTTTCGGACAGAGGACGATTATTAGTCCAGGCGATTGTTAGTTTAATTGAACTTGAAGATGCGCTAAAGGGGGAATAAAGAAAGTCAATGGCTATGTTGGCCTTACCTAGTTTTTATTTGTTTGTTTAAGTCGACTTTCCTAGCCATTGGATTTCAATCTTCTTCCTCCTGACTTCTTCTCTCATTTTTTTAACTGTGACCAGCTGCCCACCTCACATGCCTCTGGCTCGCCTCCATGCCTCACATTTGGCCGCGACGCTCACCATATTGCCCCCTTCTTCAACAAGGTAGCTATCTAATCCTAGCAATGGTCGAAGCTACAGTGACCTACACAGTATCATGTTTTCTCACCTTTGTCACACACGTCTTTCCCTTCTCCGGCGAGGTCCTGGCGAGTCGTCTTTCCCCATCTCAGCCTAGGCCTTACCTTTGCCTTCTTCTCCTCCTACCATAATCAACTTAAAGCATCTGTAGCCGGACCTAGAAAATTCGACCCCCTAAATATCCCAAGACGCGGCCGGACGTGTCAGCGGACAGTGAGCGACCACCCCTCAAATGTCCGCGTCCACAATCGGCTACCTTATTAGCAAATTCTCAAATCCATACAATGTCATGCATTGTAAAATAAACTCACATACTACATCTTGGTCACACATATAGCATACAACTACTTCATCATACATGTTAGCACGTTCTAAATACTAGAACTATGGAGAAAGTTCACCCATGACGTCCGCCATGGTCATGCGTCTTGAGCTAATGGCGCGCCTGGATCCAAGCGCCGCTTGCACGAACACAATGGATTCCCTCTGGATCGACTTGGATGCGGTCAAGCATATTCCTCCTGCGAGCGGGAGCCAGGCGGACGACCATTCCTCTTCGCCCTTGTCCCAATCAATGGATTTAGACATCTCAAAGTTAGATCCGTTGTCTGCGATGCCGGAGGAGGCCGAAGATTGTCGGAGAGGAGCCGGGGGAGGGCGGAGCTGCGTAGACTCGAAGTGGAGTGGAGTGACAAATGACTAAGGTTTCGTTCGGATGTGGATAGGGTGATGATATTTATGGGGTCGAGGTGGCCAGTGTGGGCAGGATCCGACTTGAAGAACGCGTCCGTGCCTTCCCATATCTGCCCTAGGTATAGGCGGGATATGAGCGTGCCGGTTAACCTGATCGTATAGGATGCTCAAAATATTAGCACTTTCCCGATTGATTTAATCCCTAGTAGAATCATGAACATGACATTAACATCATAAAGCTCATATTGATATCTAAACATGTGAGCATGTATTAAACACAGAACCGAAACATCTATGAATACAGTAAATGCGGTTAGCACACAAATGAGTAAATAAGGAGCGGCGGTGGTAGCAGCTTCATCGGCCATGGTGTGTGTTGAAACGTGATATCTTTGTATTTATTTCCGACTGATTCTCCTATTATCTCTAGCCTTGTATAGCTGATTTCTAGAGATATTGTAGGGTCAGTTGGCTTGTCACGCAAGACACCACCTGTATATATTGTAACCGACTCCGATGGAATACAGTGAGTTGCATCCTATAGTCTTCTACATGGTATCAGTTTTCTACCGATCTCTCCCGCTTCCACTCTAGGCCGCCGCCGCCGCATCTCACGCCACCGCCGCCGCCTCTCTCTCCCTGCTGCCGTCGCCGCTTGTTCCACTCGCCGCCGCCGCTGCACCAAACCCTAAACCCTTCCACGCCGCCGCCGCCGCTGCTACTTCTCCTCTAGCCACCGCCGCCACACCAAAACCCTAACTCTTCTACGCCACCGCGACCGCCGCTATCTCTTTCATAGCCGCCGCCGCCGCATCACACCCCAAACCCTATCACGTCGTCGCCGCTGCTCCTTCCTCTGTAGCCGCCGCCGCCCTCCTTCCAATCATCACCATGTCTCGCTCCAAAGCCGAACCCTCCGACGCTAATTCTTTCACCGATGCCATCTTCACCTCCGATTGCCTCAACGAGCTCCACATCAAAGATCACGTTCCCGTCGTCCTCGACCTCGACTTGCCATCCTATAATGCATGGCGCATGTACTTCGCGCTCCTCTTCCGCTACTACCGCCTCATTGAGCATGTTGATGGTAGCGTCAACATCCGCGACATGAAGGACGACGACGAGTGGCTTGCTGTGGACGCCTGCATCGTCAAGTGGTTTTTTTCTCACCATCTCTCCAGGTCTCTTCAACATGGTGAACTCCCATGATCTGTCGGCGTACGCCATGTGGACACGGCTGTGCAATCTCTTCCTCGACAATCAACTCCAACGCCGTGTCTTCCTCCAAGGGTACTTCTTCACCATGTAGCAAAATGATCTTTCGATTGACGAGTACTGCACGCGGATGAAGGTTCTCGCCGACGAGCTCCGTGACGTCGGCTTGGTCATCGACGACTCCGTCCTCCTCACCAACCTCCTTTGCGGCCTCCACCCCCACCTCAGCCAATCCGCCGCCAACCTCTCCCTCATCACGCCGACGTATGCCAAGGCGGTCACATATCTTCGCCAGGAGGAGAAGCGTCTTCGTCATGCGGCTCAGCAAGCTCCTCTCGCCGCGCTCCATGCTGGCACCGTGAAGGGCCCCACCGCCCTCCCGCAGCCTCCCCGCGCGCCGGCTCCACAGCCGACCGTTGCCCCTGACCAGGGCCGCCAGAAGCGGCGGGGAGGTCGTGACGGCCGCGACCGCAACGGCGGCTCTCAGCCCCGCCAAGCGGCTCCACCCGCTCCTGCTCAGGCTGCGGCACCCCCGCCCTGGCTCACAGGGTATAACCCCTGGACGGGGGTGGTGCACGCTTACTCGATGCCTCTTTCGTGGGCGCCTGCTCTGGGCCTCCTTGGCCCTCGCCCGACTAACCATCAGGCTCTCTTGGCCGCGCCTGGTGGCTCTGGACCCGGCAGCTCTTCGACGTACAGCGGGACCGTGGCCCACGGCACTGCCATGCCGTCACCCTACGGCGCTGCACCCACCGGCTACACCTACGACCCGGCGCTTCTAGCCACCCTGCACATCGCCCCTACTCCAAGCAACTACTCCGGCGGCGGGGATTGGTACATGGACACAGGCGTTGCCGCTCATATGGCATCGCACTCGGGTATCCTCTCTCATGCCTCTCCGTACCCCCTTCTTTCTCGCATCATTGTCGGTGATGGCTCTACGCTTCCCATCACCCACTGATGACCCACAAGTATAGGGTATCTATCGTAGCTAGCTTTCATCACACTCATATGATTCGCGTTCGATACTTTGATAATTTGGTAT
This sequence comes from Triticum dicoccoides, assembly GCF_002162155.2. Classification (NCBI taxonomy): domain Eukaryota; kingdom Viridiplantae; phylum Streptophyta; class Magnoliopsida; order Poales; family Poaceae; genus Triticum; species Triticum dicoccoides. The sequence continues at coordinate 124,974,856 of NC_041382.1, forward strand.
GTGGGTGGACCGGTGCTTGGGTACTGCCCTTACTTGGACAAGCATCCCACTTATGATTAACCTCTATTGCAAGCATCCGCAACTACAACAAAAGTATTAAGGTAAACCTAACCATAGCATGAAACATATGGATCCAAATCAGCCCTTTACGAAGCAACGCATAAACTAGGGTTTAAGCTTCTGTCACTCTAGCAACCCATCATCTACTTATTCCTTCCCAATGCCTTCCTCTAGGCCCAAATAATGGTGAAGTGTCATGTAATCGACGTTCACATAACACCACTAGAGGAGAGACAACATACATCTCATCAAAATATCGAACGAACACCAAATTCACATGACTACTAATAGCAAGACTTCTCCAATGTCCTCAGGAACAAAAGTAACTACTCACAAAGCATAAACATGTTCATAATCAGAGGGGTATTAAGATGCATATAGGATCTGAACACATGATCTTCCACCAATTAAACCAACTAGCATCAACTACAAGGAGTAATTAACACTACTAGCAACCTACTAGCACCAATCCCGAACTTGGAGACAAGAATTGGATACAAGAGATGAACTAGGGTTTTGAGATGAGATGGTGCTGATGAATATGTTGATGGAGATTACCCTCTCCCGATGAGAGGAGCGTTGGTGATGATGATGGCGAGGATTTCCCCCTCCGGGAGGGAAGTTTCCCCGGCAGAACAGCTCCGCCAGAGCCCTAGATTGGTTTCGCCAAGGTTCCGCCTCATGGCGGCGGAGTTTCGTCCGAGAAGATGGCTTATGATTTTTTCCCATCGAAAGACTCCATATAGCAGAATATGGCCACCGGAGGGCCACCAGGGGGCCCACGAGGTAGGGGGCGCGCCCAGGGGGGTAGGGCGTGCCCCCCACCCTCGTGGGCAGGGTGTGGCCCCCCTGGTGAAGTTCTTGCTCTCAGTATTTTTTATATATTTGGAGAACATCTTCCGTGAAGTTTCAGGACTTTTGGAGCTGTACAGAATAGGTCTCTAATATTTGCTCCTTTTCCAGCCTAGAATCCCAGCTGCCGACATTCTCCCTCTTTATGTAAACCTTGTAAAATAAGAGAGAATAGGCATAAGTATTGTGACATAGTGTGTAATAACAGCCCATAATGCAATAAATATTGATATAAAAGCATGATGCAAAATGGACGTATCAACTCCCCCAAGCTTAGACCTCGCTTGTCCTCAAGCGAAAAGCCGAAATCGAAAAATATGTCCACATGTTTAGAGATAGAGGTGTCGATAAAAATAAAATACGGACATGAGGGCATCATGATCATTCTTAGAACAACAACTTATATACTTCTTGTCATATAATCTCTAATGCTAGAGTAATAATTCAATCACAATATCAAGTATGAATCTTAAACTTCATTGAAAACTAACAACTACAATCTCAGTCATTGAAGCAATTGCAATTTATCATAACATAGGAAAGAGTCAATGTATAAGAGCTTTTCAGCAAGTTCGCATACTCAACTATCATATAATCTTTCACAATTGCTGACACTCACGCAATACTTATGGGTATGGAGTTTTAATCGAACACAGAAAAAGATAGGGGCTTATAGTTTTGCCTCCCAATGTTTTACCTCAAGGGCAATGTCAACAGTAATAGTTCATGAAAACTCACATCCAATTAGCCATATATACCAGGATCTTTCCAACATACTGTGCTTGCCAAAGGATAAAATGTAAAAAGGAAGGGTCAAGATCACCATGACTCTTATGCAATGTAGGAGATAAAAGTAAAAGATAGGCCCTTCGCAGAGGGAAGCAGAGGTTGTCATGTGCTTTTATGGTTGGATGCACAAAATCTTAATGTGAAAGAACGTCACTTTATATTGTCACTTGTGATATGGACCTTTATTATGCAGTCTATCGCTTTTATTACTTCCATATCACACGATCGTATAAAGCTTATTTCCTCCACACCAGTCAATCATACATATTTAGAGAGCAATTTTTATTGCTTGCACCGATGACAACTTACTTGATGGATCTTACTCAATCCATAGGTAGATATGGAGGACTCTTATGGCAAGACTGGTTTAAGGGTATTTGGAAGCACAAGTAGTATCTCTACTTGGTGCAATGAATTTGGCTAGCATGAGGGGGAAAGGCAAGCTCATCATGTTGGAAGATCCAAGACAATATAATTCATCTCAGATGTAAGAAAACATAACCCATTACGTTGTCTTTCTTGTCCAATGTCAACTCTTTAGCATGTCATATTTTAATGAGTGCTCAAAATCATAAAAGATGTCCAAGATAGTATATTTATATTTGAAGACCTCTCTTTCTTTATTACTTCCTATTAATTGCAACGATGACCAAAACTGTGTTTGTCAACTCTCAACAACTTTTATTCATCATACTCTTTCTATGTGAGCTCATTACTCTCCATAAGACTTACATGATCTCTTTGTTTCTTTTTATTTCTTTCTCTTTGCTTTTATTCCCTTAGGATCATGGCAAAATAATCAAGCCCTTGACTCAACACTAATCTTTATTATATAGCTCACGGACTCGATTACATAGAAGGATAATAAAGCAAAACTCATGACTAGATCATACTAAGAACTTTTATTCTACTAGATCAAGATATTACCAAAAGGATCGAACTAAGAAAAACATTAAAGATAAAAGTGATGGTGATACGATACCGGGGCACTCCCCCAAGCTTGGAAGTTGCCAAGTGGAGTGCCCATACCCATGTGACTATGTCTCCTTTGTTGGTGAAGAAGGTGGGGATGTTGATGATGGATAGTCGCACATTGAGCGTAGGAGGTCTTCTAACTTGCGGATAATGCCCTTGAGTGCGATGATATGCTCCTTCAACAAAATATTTTCACGTGTGAGATACTTATTTTGTATACGATCTAACTCAATCATCTTGAAAGCTTCGATTTCTGTTGGGGTAAGAAGATTGTGATCCAGTTGAAGGGTGTCTTCTGTTGCCGGAACTTGGTCCTCCATGGCCTTCTTGATCCCTTCATCCTTGTTAATCTCCATGGGTTCTTCTCTCTTCAGCTCTATCTTCATTAGTCGAGCATCGTTGCCCTCATGGTTGGAGGAGGAGGGAGACGACATAGTGCCTGGCCTTGACAACCCTGCCAGAAAACAGTTCGAAACAAAGACATGCGATTTTTGTGTGATACGGGAGTCAAAACCCCCGGGAGATTATATAATGAATTTTTACCGACCAAAATACGTGTCATGTACGAAAACGGAGTCTGGAGAGCACACGAGGTGCCCACGAGGTAGGGGGCACGCCCAGTAGGGTAGGGCGCGCCCTCCACCCTCGTGGAGCCCTCGTGTCCTTCCTGGACTGCTGCTTATTTTTCTATTTTTCTAAATATTCCAAAACGGAGAAATACTGCCTTAAAAACTGTTTTGGAGTCGGTTTACTTACCATACCACATACCTATTCCTTTTTGGAGTCTGAAACGTTCTGGAGAGTCTCCCTTATGTATTCCTCTGGGGTTACGGTTTCGATAACATTGGTTTCAACATTTATGGGATTATCTGAGATATAGTGTTTGATTCTTTGACCGTTCACCACCTTCGAATTTGTGCCTTCGAAGTTGTTGATTTTTATGGCACCGGAATGGTAGACCTCCTCGATAATGTAAGGACCTTCCCATTTAGAGAGAAGTTTTCCTGCAAAAAATCTTAAACGAGAGTTGTATAGCAATACATAATCACCTACATTAAACTCATGCTTTTGTATCCTTTTGTCATGCCATCTTTTAACTTTTTCTTTAAACAACTTGGCATTTTCGTAGGCTTAGGTTCTCCATTCATCAAGTGAGCTAATATCAAATAACCTCTTCTCACCGGCAAGTTTAAAATCATAATTAAGTTCTTTAATAGCCCAATAAGCCTTGTGTTCTAGTTCGAGAGGTAAGTGACATGCTTTTCCATAGACCATTTTATACGGAGACATACCCATAGGATTTTTATATGCAGTTTTGTAGGCCCATAATGCATCATCAAGTTTCTTGGACCAATTCTTTCTAGACCTATTAACAGTCTTTTGCAAAATTAATTTGAGTTCTCTATTACTCAATTCTACTTGACCACTAGACTGAGGGTGATAAGGAGATGCAATTCTATGATTAACATCATATTTAGCAAGCATTTTACGAAAAGCACCATGAATAAAATGTGAACCACCATCAGTCATTAAATATCTAGGGACTCCAAATCTTGGAAAAATAACTTCTTTAAGCATTTTAATAGAAGTGTTATGATCAGCACTACTAGTTGGAATAGCTTCTACCCACTTAGTAACGTAATCAACAACAACTAAAATATGTGTATAACCATTAGAGGAAGGAAAAGGTCCCATATAGTCAAAGCCCCAAACATCAAATGGTTCAATAACAAGTGAATAATTCATAGGCATTTCTTGACGTCTACTAATATTACCAACTCTTTGACATTCATCACAAGATAAGACAAACTTACGGGCATCCTTGAAGAGAGTAGGCCAATAAAAACTAGATTGCAGTACCTTATGTGCAGTTCTATCTCCAGTATGGTGTCCTCCATAAGCTTCAGAGTGACACTTGCGTAGGATCAGTTCCTGTTCATGCTCAGGTACACAACGTCTAATAACACCATCTACTCCTTCTTTATAAAGATGTGGATCATCCCAAAAGTAATGCCTCAAATCATAGAAGAACTTTTTCTTTTGCAGGTATGTGAAACTAGGTGGTATAAACTTAGCAACAATGTAATTAGCATAATCAACATACCATGGAGCAGTATGAGAGGCATTTATGACATTTAATTGCTCATCAGGGAAGCTATCATCAATAGGTAGTGGGTCATCAAGCACATTTTCTAACCTAGACAAGTTGTCTGCAACGGGGTTCTCAGCTCCTTTTCTGTCAACAATATGCAAATCAAATTCTTGTAGTAAGAGAACCCATCTAATAAGTCTAGGTTTAGCATCTTTCTTTTCCATAAGATATTTAATAGCAGCATGATCAGTGTGAATAGTTACTTTAGAATCAACAATATATGGTCTAAACTTATCACAATCAAATACAACTGCTAAGAATTCTTTTTCAATAGTAGCATAATTTCTTTGAGCATTTTCTAGAGTTTTACTAGCATATTGAATAAAATTTAGTTTCTTATCAACTATTTGTCCTAGAACATCACCTACAGCATAATCACTAGCATCACACATAATTTCAAAGGGTAAATTCCAATCAGGTGGCTGAACAATAGGTGCAGAAACCAATGCTTTCTTAAGTATTTCAAATGCTTCTACACAATCATCATCAAAGAAAAATGGTATATCTTTTTGTAATAAATTAGTCAGAGGCCGATAATTTTTTGAGAAGTCCTTAATGAACCTCCTACAAAAACCGGCATGACCAAGGAAACTTCTTATACCTTTGATGTCCTTGGGACATGGCATCTTTTCAATAGCATCAACCTTGGCTTTATCAACTTCAATACCTCTTTCAGAAACTTTATGCCCCAAGACAATACTTTCATTAACCATAAAGTGGCACTTTTCCCAATTCAAGACAAGATTAGTTTCTTCACATCTCTACAAAACTCGATCAAGGTTGCTCAAACAATCATCAAAAGAAGATCCATAGACGGAAAAGTCGTCCATGAAAACCTCACAAATCTTTTCACAAAAGTCAGAGAATATAGCCATCATGCATCTTTGAAAGGTAGCAGGTGCATTACATAAACCAAAAGGCATACATCTATAAGCAAAAGTACCAAAAGGGCATGTAAAAGTAGTCTTTGATTGATCTTTGGCTGACACAGGTATTTAAGAGAAACCAGAATAACCATCTAGAAAGCAAAAATGTGTTTGTTTGGACAATCTTTCTAGCATTTGATCAATAAAAGGTAAGGGGTAATGATCATTTTTAGTAGCCTTATTTAATTTCCGGAAATCATTTACCATCCTATAACATGTAATAATTCTTTGAGGAATCAATTCATCTTTATCATTAGGAACAACAGCAATACCTCCCTTCTTAGGGACACAATGGGCAGGGCTTACCCACTAACTATCAACAACAAGATAAATTATACATGCCTCAAGGAGCTTTAGTATCTCCTTTCTTATCACTTCTTTCATTTTAGGATTCAGCCGGCGTTGATGATCACGAACTGGTTTAGCATCTTCTTCCAAATTAATTTTATGTTGACATAGAGTGGGACTAATGCCCTCAAGATCATCAAGAGTATACCCAATAGCAGCACCGTGCTTCTTCAGAATTTTCAATAATCTCTCTTCTTCATGCACTGAAAGGTTAGCACTAATAATAACAGGATATATCTTTTTATCATCAAGATAAGCATATTTAAGAGTATCAGGTAACGGTTCAAGCTCAAACACGGGATCACCCTTGGGTTGAGGAGGATCCCCTAGGATTTCAACAGGTAAATTGTTTTTCAGAATATGTTCCTGTTAAAAGAATACTTCATCTAATTCCCTTCTTTCATTCATAAACATATCATTTTCATGGTCTAGCAAATATTCTTCTAAAGGATCACTAGGAGGTACGGCAATAGAAGCAAGACCAATAATTTCATCCTTACTAGGTAATTCTTCTTCACGGTGTTGTCTACTAAATTTAGAAAAAATAAATTCATGAGTCATATCATCTAAACCGATAGTAACAACATCTCTTTTGCAATCTATGGTAGCATTAACAGTATTTAAGAAGAGTCTACCAAATATAATGGGACAAAAGCTATCTTGTGGGGAACCAAGAACAAGAAAATCAGCAGGATATTTAGTTTTCCCACACAAGACTTCAACATTTCTAACAATTCCCATTGGTGAAATAGTATCTCTATTGGCGAGTTTAATTGTGACATCAATATCTTCCATCTCAGCAGGTGCAATATCATGCATAACTTCTTTGTATAAGGAATAAGGTATTGCACTAGCACTAGCACCCATATCACATAGGCCATGATAACAATGATCTCCTATTTTAACAGAAATAACAGGCATGCCTACCACAGGTCTAGGTTTATCTTTATCACAGGGTTTAGCAATTCTAGCAGTTTCATTACAGAAATAAATAACATGCCCATCTATATTATCAGACAAGAGATCTTTAACAATGGCAATATTAGGTTCAACTTTAACTTGCTCAGGAGGTGTATATGTTTTAATATTGCTTTTACGAACCACAGTTGAAGCTTTAGCATGATCCTTTATCCTAACAGGGAAAGGTGGTTTCTCAACATAAGAAGTAGGAACAATAGGATCATTATAAGTAATAGTCTTTTCTTCAACTTTAATAGGTGCAGATAATTTTACTTCTATGGGAGGATGATATTTAAACCACTTCTCCTTGGGGAGATCAACATAAGCAACAAAAGATTCACAGAAAGAAGCTACTATCTCAGAGTCAAGTCCATATTTAGTGCTAAATTTACGAAAAATATCAGTATCCATAAAAGATTTAACACAATCAAAACTAGGTGTCATACCTGACTCCTTACCATTGTTGAGGTCCCAATCTTCAGAGTTGTGTTTAATTCTTTCCAATAAATCCCATTTGAATTCAATAGTATTCATCATAAAAGAGCCAGCACAAGAAGTATCAGGCATGGTGCGATTGTTACCAGAAAGCCAAGCATAATTTTTTTGAATAATCATTTCTCTTGAGAGCTCATGATTGGGGCATGAATATAACATTGATTTAAGCCTCCCCAAGCTTGAGCGATGCTTTCTCCTTCGCGAGGCCAAAAATTATATATATAATTGCGATCACGATGAACAAGGTGCATAGGATAAAACTTCTGATGAAATTCCAATTTCAATCGTTTGTAATTCCAAGACCTCATATCATCACATAGCCTATACCATGTTGATGCATCTCACCTCAAAGATAAAGGAAAGACCTTCTTCTTAACAACATCTCCGGGTACACCTGCAAGCTTAAATAATCCACAAACTTCATCCACATATATCAAATGTTCATCAGGATGTTTTGTTCCATCTCCTAAAAAAGGATTAGCTAGCAATTTTTTTATCATACCCGAAGGAACTTCAAAGCAAGCATTTTCATTTTCATTTTTAGTAGGTTCAGTAGGTTGAGGAGCAACTCTTTTCACTACTGGTTGGGGTGAAGATACCCCGAATAATCCCCTCAGAGGATTACCTTCCATGGTAACAAGTGACAGTAAATTTTAGCACACTATATAAATTTTTCCATACCAAATTCCACCTACCAAAGGCGCTTCACTCCCCGGCAACGGCGCCAGAAAAGAGTCTTGATGACCCACAAGTATAGGGGATCTATCGTAGTCCTTTCGATAAGTAAGAGTGTCGAACCCAACGAGGAGCAGAAGGAAATGATAAGCAGTTTCCAGCAAGGTATTCTCTGCAAGTACTGAAATAAGTGGTAACAGATAGTTTTGTGATAAGATAATTTGTAACGAGCAACAAGTAACAAAAGTAAATAAGGTGCAGCAAGGTGGCCCAATCCTTTTTGTAGCAAAGGACAAGCCTGGACAAACTCTTATATGATGTAAAGCGCTCCCGAGGACACATGGGAATATCGTCAAGCTAGCTTTCATCACGCTCATATGATTTGCGTTCGGTACTTTGATAATTTGGTATGTGGGTGGACCGGTGCTTGGGTACTGCCCTTACTTGTACAAACATCCCACTTATGATTAACCTCTATTGCAAGCATTCGCAACTACAACAAAAGTATTAAGGTAAACCTAACCATAGCATGAAACATATGGATCCAAATCAGCCCCTTACGAAGCAACGCATAAACTAGGGTTTAAGCTTCTATCACTCTAGCAACCCATCATCTACTTATTACTTCCCAACGCCTTCCTCTAGGCCCAAATAATGGTGAAGTGTCATGTAGTCGACATTCACATAACACCACTAGAGGAGAGACAACATACATCTCATCAAAATATCAAATGAATACCAAATTCACATGACTACTAATAGCAAGACTTCTCCAATGTCCTCAAGAACAAAAGTAACTACTCACAAAGCATAAACATGTTCATAATCAGAGGGGTATTAAGATGCATATGGGATCTGAACATATGATCTTCCACCAATTAAACCAACTAGCATCAACTACAAGGAGTAATTAACACTACTAGCAACCTACTAGCACCAATCCCGGACTTGAAGACAAGAATTGGATACAAGAGATGAACTAGGGTTTTGAGATGAGATGGTGCTGATGAAGATGTTGATGGAGATTGCCCTCTCCCGATGAGAGGAGCATTGGTGATGATGATGGCGATGATTTCCCCCTCCAGGAGGAAAGTTTCCCTAGCAGAACAGCTCCGCCAGAGCCCTAGATTGGTTCCGCCAAGGTTCCGCCTCATGGCGGCGGAGTTTCGTCCGAGAAGATGGCTTATGATTTTTTTCCCATCGAAAGACTCCATATAGCAGAAGATGGCCACCGGAGGCTGTTAGTGCATCTAGTGCCACCCCTAGTTGGTTTTGGAGTATTGACGACAAACCTAGTTGAGGGACTAATGTGTTTGTGAGAATTGCAGGATAACACAGGTAGAAGTCCCTCATTGATTCGGTTTTCCTACCAGAGATGACCTCTAAAAATGTATGAGATGTCAAAGGTGGTATATGAAGATATTCTCATTGAAGACTATGACAAGAGAAGACATCGCATGAAGCCTATGGAGCTCGAAGACTCAGATCTTTCATAGTTCTTTTTCTTCTTTGTTGAGTCATAGGAACCACCGTACTGTTAAGTGGGGTCCAAGAGAACCAGTCAGAATGACTGAAGTGATGCTTAACCAAAACCTATGTCTTCGAGTGAAGACTATGAGAGCGAATCTTGTCCAGAGTCGGACAAGTCAGCTTTGCTTGTAGCCTAAGTAAAGTTGCCATGTGTGTTTGAAATCTGACCATTGGAACACGTGTCAGTTCCTTAGTGACCCAGGGTCATTTCGGACAAATCAGGTCTGGTTGCCTAGTGGCTATAAATAGCCCACCCCCTACAACCATAAATGGTTGGCTGCTCAGAGTTAGAGTACGGCTTTTATCGTTTGAGAGCAACCCACCTCGAAGCCTTTGAGAGAGAATTCCTTGCGAGGATAAAGCCCTAACCACCCAGAGCCAAAGAGTGTTAGGTATCACTTAAGTCTTCTTGTCTGTGTGATCTGAAGACTTATTACACTTGAGGACTGTGAATCCTCCAGCCGGTTAGGTGTCGCGTTCTGAGCATCCAAGAGACATTGTGGATCGCCGGTGAACGAAGTCTGTGAAGGTTTGGGAGTCTACCTTGAAGACTTACCAGAGTGATTGGGCGAGGTCTGTGTGACCTTAGCTCAAGGGGAATACGGTGAGGACTGGGTGTCCTGAGCTGCGTGTTCAAGACTGGGTGTCCGGGACTGTGTGTCCGTGACTGTGTGTCTTCAGGTTTAAATACGTAGCCACCCTAACCAGACGTACAGTTGTCACAGCAACTGGAACTGGTCCAACAAATCATTGTCTTCAACGAGTCACTGGTTTCATCCTTCCCTTCCCTTTACTTACTGTTGGTCCTTGTGAAATCATTGTATGATTGCACTATCTTCTGTCTTCACTGAGTGACTGCTTGTTCTGATCGGCTTCATAATATCTTCCTACCTGATCCTTACTACCTAGCTGCTATTAGTCATTATGCTTTCACTTCATTGAATACTTGACTATGGTTTGCCTAGTGTAGTCTACCTTCCGCTGCATGGTAATAGGTTTATTTCTATTGTTTGTCTTCGAAACTTCCATGTTTTGAAGACTTCCATAAAAATCGCCTATTCACCCCCCTCTAGTCAATATAACGTATTAGAGCAAGGTACTCCCTTGTTCTGTGTGATTCGGTTTAACCACCTAGAGTTTTAGCTATGTCGACTGCAGGGATAATTAAAGTCTCCGCTGTGTGCCCCGTCTTCGATGGAACTGAATATCCCTATTGGAAGAATAAGATGCGCATGCATCTTGAAGCCATGACGTCGACCTATGGTATGTCGTCAAGAACGGCGTTCCCAAGGCTGGAGAAGGTGTCACTGCTGCTAACATGAAGAAGTTCGTTCAACTGGATTCTACTGCCAAGAATATCATCTGTGGTCATCTGACCAAAGGACAGTATGGCCGCGTGAGTGCTTTGGAAACATCTAAGCTAGTCTGGGACTGGCTCTCCAAGGTCAACGAAGGTGTCTCAACCCAGAGAGATCAGAGAATCAGTGTCCTTCGCAACCTCTTCAACCGCTTCAAGAGAAATGACAATGAGAATGTCCAGCTCACGTTTGATCAACTCACTGACATCACAAATGAGCTTCAAGCCCTCGACGCTACTGAGATCACCAAGCATGAAGTCGTCAAGACACTACTGAGATCACTTGACAGTTCGTTTGGCACCCTAGCCCTGATGATTCAAGAACGTCCTGATTTCAAGACACTCGATCCGTCTGACATACTTGAGAGGCTCAACACACATGAGTTTCAGCTTTCTGAGAAAAGAGATATCTACGATCCAAACTATGGGCGAACTCGTGCCTTGAAGGCAAAAGCTGTATCCTCATCTGAAGAAGAATCTGACAGCAGTTCTGATGATCCTGAAGACATTGGAAAGGAACTTGCTATGCTTGTGAAGAAGTTCCAAAAATTCACCAAGAAGAAAGGCTTCAGAAAGTCTTCACGATCAATCTCAATGAATGATGAAGCTTCTGCTCATGACTACAAGAAGAAAACATGCCACAAGTGCAAGAAACCTGGCCACTACATCTCTGAGTGTCCACAGTGGGACATTGAGAACAAGAAGAAAAAAGAGAGCAAGAAGTATGATTCTGATGACAAGAAGAAGAAGAAATACTCAAAGTCTTCTTCCAAGTCCTCCTCAAAGTCTTCATCACACAAGAAGAGCTCATCTGGCAAGGCACGTGCGTTTGTTGGCAAGGAAATGGATTCAGAGGAGGAGTCCGCTTCTGAGGAGGCGGAGGTGGAGTCTGAGGAGGAGTCCGATTCTGGCATTGCGAGTCTGGCTACAGCATACGTTGCCAAGTCCATCTTCAACACTGAAGACAATGACTCCATCACCAACACCTATGCAAATGACAAAGAATACTCCACTCCTACCTACTGCTTCATGGCACGCGGTGCCAACGTAAACACACGCACTACTCACTATCAAACATCTAGTGACGATGACTCTGATTGTGGTTCCAAACCCAGCTATAAAACACTCGCTAAAATTGCAACTGAACAACAGAAAACCATGGAACACATTCAAAAACTGTTAGACAAAAGCGATGATCTGTTAGACGCTGAAATGACTCGACCTCAGTCCTTAATTGAAGACATAAAAAATCTTCACGTTAAGTATGAGGAACTTGAAAGTCATCATGAAACGCTCTCAACGGCTCATGAAAGGCTTTCCTATGATTATCTTCAAAGGAAGCAAGATCTTGAGAAATTGAGAGCGGCTCATGAAGATCTTCAAAAAGAAAACGAGTCACTTCGCGCGGAACAGATCAGTTCAGCTCAGGAAGGATTTGAACCACCATGTCTTAAATGCATTGAGCGTGATAATGCTACTTCTGTTGCTGAATGTTCTACTGCTGTTACTGTTGCAATATCTTCAACTGTTGACGTGGGAACTAACCCCTCTGCTGAGGATACCACTGCTATTGCTGATGAGAATGCTAGGTTGAAGACATTGCTTGAAACAGGGATGTACAAAAGTCTTAAAGGGCATCAGACACTATGTGATGTCCTCAAAAGGCAGATCCTGAACCGAAACCCGAGGAAAGAGGGTGTTGGGTTCGTAAGGAAAATGAATGCTGATGGCTCTTACTGGAAACCTGAGCAGTACCCCAAAACCACATGGGTTGCTGCAAAAGAACCTTCAGCAGATCCATCCACTCTATCTGTCTTCACTTGTGCTAACCCCATTGTCATTGATGAATCCTTTGATGCAAACTATAAACTGTTTAAGAATCAGAATGGTGAATTGTTTGCCAGGTATATTGGTACTAACTACAGGAATGGGCCGCCTATGAAGAAGATCTGGGTGCCGAAAAAGTGTTTGGAGAATCTTCCTGTGAATGTCATCATGACACCACACGTGAAGAAGACAAACCCCAGACCACAGGCTTCATACGGTCCAAAGGCTTCATACAGACAGAGGACTCACCTGAGTCGCACTAACGCAAATGTTTGGAGGGAAACCATACTCAGGCCTATGAATATGAGCGCGGTTCATCAAACCGCCATGTTCATAAGACCAAGAACTATTCTACTTATTCTTATGAGTACTATTGTCCGCCTGCAAGACTTTTTGCTAGGGCTCCAAAGCCAAAGTTCTCAGATGCTGCACTTAGACTTATTGCTTCTAAGCCACCCTTGAAGATGTGGGTGGCTAAGAAAGCTTAACTCTCTTTTGCAGGAAAGGGTCTCCATCAGAAAACCAAAATCGTCTGACGCTATTACTGGGGACCTTAAACATCTTGTAGGGCGCAAGATCAAATGCCCGAATGGTCTTATTATGTACTTCGTTCCTGAATCGCTTGCTACTCTCCCTATCAGTCCTAATCTCGATCTAAGCTTTCATAACCCACTAGTTCGTCAAATGTTTTTGCTTCACAATTCTCTTCGTGAAGCCTATCCCCCTAACTGCACTGTAGGGTACGACACCAGCTGCTTCAGAATGGATTATTGATAGTGGGTGTACCAATCACATGACTGGCAAAAGAAGCCTTCTTATGGACTCAACCTTCCGTCCATCCGACAAGAGTCACATCACATTTGCTGACACTGGTAAAAGTAAGGTATTGGGTCTAGGTAGAGTTGCAATCTCAAAGGATCAACACATGGATAAAGTCATGCTTGTTGAATCCCTTGGCTTCAACTTAATGTCTGTCTCAATGCTTTGTGATTTAAATATGATCGTAATGTTTGGAAAATATCGTTGCCTTGTTCTAATGGAATCTGACAAGTCTCTAGTGTTTGAAGGGTATAGTAAGGATGATTTGTACGTGGTAGATTTCTCAGCAGGACCACAGCTTGCCGTATGTCTTCTAGCAAAAGCTTCAGAATGCTGGCTCTGGCATCGGAGGCTAGGGCATGCTGGCATGAGGAACCTCCATACCCTTGCAAAGAAGAAGCATGTCATAGGCATCGAGGGCGTCAAGTTCAAGAAAGATCACTTATGCGGTGCCTGTGAAGCAGGAAAGATGATGAGGGCCAAACATCCCTCGAAGACAATCATGACAACAACTCGACCCTTCGAACTGCTCCACATGGATCTTTTCGGTCCCACTCATTACTCAACTCTTACTACTACTGCTTGTCTCTATGGCTTTGTCATTGTTGATGATTATTCTAGATATACTTGGGTGCACATAATCCTTTACAAGACTGAAGTGCAGGATGTCTTCAGACGCTTCGCAAATCGAGCAATGAACAACTATGGCACCAAGATAAAGCACATCAGAAGTGACAATGGCACTAAATTCAAGAACACTGGCCTTGATACATATCTTGATACTTTGGGCATCACACATGAATTCTCAGCCCCGTACACGCCACAGCAGAATGGCGTCGTCGAACACAAGAACAGCACACTCATTGAGATGGCCCGAATGATGCTTAATGAATACAAGACTCCAAGAAAATTCTGGCCTGAAGCCATTGATACTGCATGCCATACAATCAATCGTGTTTATCTTCACAAGCTTCTGAACAAGACATCTTATGAGCTCCTTACTGGCAAGAAGCCAAATGTCAGTTACTTCAGAGTATTTGGCGCCAGGTGCTAGATCAAGGATCCACATCACACTTCAAAATTTTCACCAAAAGCACATGAGGGCTTTATGCTTGGATATGGAAAGGATTCGCACTCCTACAGAGTCTTTAATCTCTTTCATTATAAAGTGGTTGAAATAGTGGATGTGCGGTTCGATGAGACTAACGGTTCACAAAGAGAGCATCTGCCAAATGTGCTAGATGAAGTTCCATCGAGTGAATCAATCAAACTAATGGGAACTGGAGAAATCATACCCTCTGAAGCTCAACCTGAAGAGGAACTTATCATCTCCGCACCTGATCAACCTGAAGACAACACTCAGCCTGAAGACAATCCCTCTAACAATGACAATGATCAACAGGAGCAAAATCTTCGCCCTGTACATCCTCGTGTTGCCAATGAAGTGCGGATTGAGAGAATAATTGATAGCATCAATGCACCCGGTCCGCTCACTCATTCAAGGGCAACACAGCTAGCAAATTTCTGTGGGCACTTCGCATTCGTCTCAATAACAGAACCCAAGAAAGTTGAAGAAGCCTTCATGGAACCTGAATGGATTCAAGCTATGCAAGAAGAGCTTCAACAGTTTGAGCTGAATAATGTATGGGAACTGGTTAAGCGTCCTGATCCTCGGAAGCACAATATAATAGGCACCAAATGGATATACCGCAACAAGCAAGATGAGCATGGTCAAGTTGTTAGAAACAAAGCTCGTCTCGTTGCTCAAGGATACACTCAAGTGGAAGGGATTGACTTCGATGAAACATTTGCTCCCGTGGCTCGACTTGAAGCCATACGCATACTGCTGGCCTATGCAAATCATCATAACATACTTCTATATCAAATGGATGTGAAGAGCGCTTTTCTCAATGGCAAGATTGAAGAAGAAGTGTATGTTGCACAACCGCCTGGCTTTGAAGATCCAAAACATACTGACATGGTATACAAGCTCAACAAGGCATTGTATGGCCTCAAACAAGCCCCTAGGGCTTGGTATGACACACTCAAAGACTTCCTGAAGAGCAAAGGCTTCATACCTGGTTCCCTCGACCCCACTCTCTTCACGAAGACATATGATGGTGAACTGTTTGTGTGCCAAATATATGTGGATGACATCATCTTCGGCTGCACCAATCAGAAGTACAGTGAAGAGTTTGGATATATGATGCAAGAGCAATATCAGATGTCCATGATGGGAGAGCTGAAGTTCTTCCTCGGTCTTCAAATACGACAGCAACGCAACGGCATCTTCATATCTCAAGAGAAGTATCTCAAAGATTGCCTGAAGAAGTTCGGTATGCAAGACTGCAAAGGCTTCACGATGCCAATGCCAGCCAAACATCATCTGGGTCCCGACGACAATGGTAAAGAGTTCGATCAAAAGGTATACCGCTCCATGATTGGTTCTTTACTTTATCTATGTGCATCTAGGCCAGATATTATGCTTAGTGTTTGCATGTGTGCTTGATTCCAAGCGGCACCAAAGGAGTCACATCACTTAGCTGTGAAGCGAATTCTTCGATATTTGGCTCACACCCCAACTCTAGGATTATGGTATCCAAAGGGCTCAGAGTTTGATCTGGTTGGATTCTTGGATGCTGATTATGCTGGTGACAAGGTGGATCGCAAGTCTACATCAGGCACATATCATTTTCTGGGATGATCACTTGTATGTTGGTCTTCAAAGAAGCAGAACTGTGTATCTCTCTCCACTGCTGAATCTGAATACATTGCTGCTGATCTTGCTGCGCTCAGCTTCTGTGGATGAAGCAAACACTCAAAGACTATGGCATTCATCTGAAGCAAGTGCCACTCTACTGCGACAATGAAAGCGCCATCAAGATTGCCAACAACCCAGTTCAGCACTCAAAGACAAAGCACATTGAGATTCGTCATCACTTTCTCAGAGATCATGTTGTGAAGGAAGACATTGATATCATCCATGTCAACACTGAAGAACAATTGGCAGATATCTTCACCAAGCCCTTAGATGAGAAGAGATTTTGCAAGTTACGGTGTGAGCTAAATATCTTGGAATCCTCAAATGTCCTGTGATCAGGCACACATCCTAACACTTATGCATATTGATGACTTAGATGTGCAACACACGAAGTAAAGTATATCTTCAATCAATGAAGACATACATTCTAAGTGTGAATACATTGTTTGGCTTCAATCTCAACATGTCTTCATGATTATCTTCACTATGTTGATTATATATATTTATACTAGTGTTCTGTCCTCTACAGCATTCACTTATAGCTATGTCTTCTTGTTGAATCTTTTGAACTAAGTGAATGTGATCGGACCCTAACCTCTCTATGCTTTCTATCTCAAACTCTATCTCTCCAAATCATATGCATTCTTTTGAAACTGTCAAATGTCTTCTCCGCGTCCTTGTCAGCAAAAGATACAGAGACAAACATTAAGCCCGCTTTCAATGCTAATTCCCTCACCTGAAACCCGGAGAAGTCGGAACGACCACCCGACAATCCAGGCGTGCGTGGGACGTGGAACAACCTCTGATATGTTGCATGATGGCCACGTGTTCCTCAGATGTGAATTGCCAGGGGCACCTGTGTAATAACACTGAGCCTCCCCTGTCCCTATAAATACACGCCTCACCACAGTCATTATCTCTTCTTCCACTCTCGCACGAACCCTAGCGCCACCGCTATCCCTCGACGACGCCGGCGACGAAGCGCTTAGCTGCCGCAACCTTTCTGACGCCGTCTTCACGCCGACCGCGGACATCGTCCTCTCCGCTGTCGCTGTAGGTGTCCTCCGTCTCCAAGTTAGGGCACGGACGATCGAACTGCTTGGCCTCCTCTTCCACTCCGTCTAGCAGTTCCTTGTGTGGTAAATAAAACTTCCTTTTTACGGCCCCTTTGATCCTACAGATTCGTCACTTTCTACCACAAGTAGTTTCTGTCCACACATGTTGGATGCACTTCATACTGCATCTCATATTATGCCTAGTATGTTCACTTATGCTTCACAAAGCAGTTAGATTCCTCACTTGTACTGATCTCTGGATTCGTACAAATCTAGAACCAACTCCTTATCTATGAGTGAATGTCTTCGCACGATGAGGTCAATGTCTTCTAAACTGATTTATCTTCAAAATCTTCTGAGAATACATATGACCTCTTCCCCTTCCCTCGCACCTTAATGCTGTCACAGGTAGATGTCCGTGGGAGAATCCCTTGGTTCTCATAGTCTGCATTCATTTGCAGAATTCTTACAGCATCATATAAATTCTCCCGAAGCCAGTTCCTGTTTGTCAAGCAAGCGAAAGCCTCTGAAGCCTTTGAACGTGTTGAAGCCATTCAGTTTAAAGTTCATGGCTACAGAGAAATCTGCAAGGAAGGGAGGCAGACAGCGTCGTGGGGGAACATCAAGAGATTTTCCTGATGACCTCTCAGAGCTTTACAAGACAGATCCTGAAGAGGATTATAATCACCGCAAGACCCGATTCCAGTGGATTCGAAGATATTGGGTAGAATAGTGGTACAAATACAGATTCGTGACCAAGGAATATGCTGAGAAGAGTGCTATCAAAAGTCCTTGGGGTGATATTCTCTTCCGAGGCCTTCCACCCAAGAACAGAGCTGAAGCTATTGCTCAGGGTTTCTATCCGTGTATGGTCCGTGGACCTCAGCCTGAAGATGCCGACCCATCATCATTGCTATGGTGTCGTGACGATAATCTCTTCAAGCGCAACTTCCAGCATGCAAAGGCATCGGGCAAGGAAAACAAGAAGTCATTGGGACTAGACTTCAACCCTGGTCCTTCTGCTCCCCGGGCTAACGGCACACGCGATGCATAACCCAATGTCATCGGTCCTTTCTACAACCTTGATGGCCTCATCACTCAAATCTCAGTTCAAGGTGCCAAAGTGGATCATTCTGATGATGATGCTGACACTGATGAAGCCCCAGCTCCTACTCCAAAGCCGCAGAAGCCAAAGAAGGCTAAGGCTTCAAGATCAGCTGCTCCACCAAAAATCTCACGGGCGAAGCCACTGGCTACTGCACCTCTTGAAGACAGTGTGCAGTCTGAAGATCTGTCATGCATCTCCAAGCCCCAGAAAGTCAAGATGCCTCTGCCACACACCAGCCAAGAACTGACTGCTGCTGCTATTCTGTGCAACGATGCCATTGATCTGTCCAGTGATGAAGACCTTGTAGATGACGCTCTTGAGCAACTGATCAAGAGCAAAGAAGGAGCAGAAATCTTCAACAATTTGCCTCTCTTTGACGTGGCAATCATCCACGACTTCATCGATGAGTGGTTTGAAACGCCCAACCTCAGCTTTGAAGACCTGCAACTTCCCATTGGTCTCAGTGTCGCCTTCCATGGCGCCATTGCTTCAGAGCTAGCTCTAGCTCAGCGCATCGTCGAACTGAAGCAGAAGATTGACTTTGAGAAAGCTCAGTTCAAGAAGCATACGGCCAAGCTCAGCGTGCAAGAGGTCAAGAACTTCAAGATCATGCTGCATGAGCTGAAAGAAGCCTTTCTCAAGAAGCATGAAGAAGCTCAAGGTTCTCGTGAGCGCATGAAGAGCCTGGCTGACAAGTGTGTGCAAGCCTACAATGAGGCTGAGAAGCGCAAGGCCCTTGGGCGTCCTGGCATTGACCCCAGGATGGCTGCAAAGCAGCAGAAGAAGAAGCCTACTATGGCCGAACCCGACGCACCAAGGCAGGAAGCACATCCCATTGTCTTCCCAACCAGCATAACTGGCTCGAAGCCAAAAGCCAGGTCTACCGCTTCAGAACTGAAGAAGACGAGGACTGCTGAGGCTGAAGCCAGAAAGAGGAAACATCCTGAAGCCTCTGCTACTGCTCCCTCCAAGAAGAAGCGGAAGACCAAGAAGGAACGGGCTGCTCCCACAGAGCCCTTAATTGTTGAACCCATCTCCATGGTTCGCCCAGCTACTGAACATCAAGAGCGCCAACTGACTGTCCATGAGCCTGCTTTCACAGAGGCTCATGAAGCTGAAGACTTTCCAGCAGCTGATCCCACCGCTGCTGAAGACATTGGTCACCATGACCATGTTGAAGATGATGCAGTTCTTCCTCAGATCGAGCACCAACAGGTATCATTGCATGTGCTAACGCACAGCGAACTCATCAGCATTGGTCGTCCTCTGACGCCAATTGCTCAGGATGCATCATGGGCTGATCACCCACAAGCACAAGAGGAAGATGACCTTGAGGCCTAGCCAACTACAACTCCACAGGCGTCGCCAGCGGTACGCACGCTTCACAAAGGACCAAGGCCTCCAGTCTCCGAGTCTGAAGCTAAAGCTGCTGAAGACATTCCGGCTGCATCAACCGATGAAGAAGAAACCCCAAGAGTTGCTACACTCCCGTCTCACCAAGAAGCTGTTCTCGAGGAGAACGTGACTGTGACTGACCCTCCAGCTCATCAAGTGGAGGTTGACAATCTTGAGGCTGCCACCGACGCCACTGATGCTGTCATGGCTGAAGCCAATGTGGAGCCTTCACCAACCCAAGCACCAGAAGTCAGCGAAGCCAATGATGCTACTGCTTCTGTTCCTGCGCCTGCTGTTGGTCCTCAGTTTGACTACCATGTTGAGCACAGGCCTCAGGTACAGAAACCAATTCCAAGGATGCCCAGGTTTCCAGGTCCTGCATCAGCACCTGGATCCTTCAATGTCAATGGCTTCAAAGCAGACAACACTTTCTTCAATAGCTTCAAGAACCCCTACTCAAGGGAAAGAATATCTTCTGATCGATTCTGGAGCTATCCGTAGCGAAGCTATTACTCCTGCATTCTGTACAATCAAGGTCGCATCTTCCCACATAAGCGTCTTGACATTGAAGCAATAGCTGGTCTACCCTGTCTGGAAGAAGCTCTGGATTGCTTCACAGAGGTTGGATTGTTGTCGTTTGTCACCGACCAAGAGCACTGGAATGAAGAGTTGCTACTCCAATTCTATGCCACACTTCACATCTGTGGGTACAACAGAGATCCGAAGACTTGGGTCCTGGAGTGGATGACAGGAAATGTTCATCACGAAACCAAAGCCTTTGATATCATTGAGCTCACTGGTCTGCCCACTCCTGGCGATCTCTACGAACCTGGCTGTCAGCTCCACAGTGAAGCTATGGAAAGCATCTTTCAGAAGTCTGAACCAAACATGAGTCAGATGCTCAGTATGATGAAGCCATTGCCACAAGATGTTGCATATCCTAAGGAGTTCCTTGTTGAAGACCTTGAGTATCTGCCAAGGACTATTTATCACATCATAAGGCGAACTCTCTAGCCCATCAAAGGACATTCTCCACATGCCAAGCTGGAAGGTGCAATGAAGACTTTGGTCTTCTATATTCTTCATGGCAAATGCTTCAATGCACAGGACTTCTTCATCCGCCAACTTGCTGCATCAGGCTCTGATCTTTTTGGCTTGAAGTTCTACGCTCCATGGATAATGCGGCTGATTAAACTCCACTCCGCTATCTCATATCAGCCATCTGCTCGCAATCATCGGATCTTTCTGCCTGATGTGGATATGTCCGTTGAAGCCATTTATCCTGAGCCTGCCAAGGAGCCTCTTAGTCTTCAGAATGCGGAGCATCAAAGTTTCTCTCAGAACATTGAAGGAGTTGAAGCAGTCACCCGTGTTTATTCTCTAGCTGGAACTACACGTGCACCTCATCGTGCCCTTACTAAAGCCACCGAAAGCACTATCGGGCAACGACCCAAGAAGCGATCTCGTGTTCTCAACGACCGAGAGCTTCTTGTGGCTCTTCATCAGAAATAGGATAGGCACCATGACTGGCTGAAGCGCCAAATGCAAAGCCTCTTGGTGGATGTCAACCGCATTTGCAATCTTGCCACCAAGAATGCCTTTGTTGCCCATGAAACCTCTCGACGCACATGGGAAGGGCTGACGCTTATGTGCTCTGAAGATGATCTTCAAGAGGATGGCTTCTCTGAACGCTTCAAGTTTGACTCCACACCTCCTCGAAGGGCAGTGCTGCAACGAACTCCATCTCTTGAAGACTCTGAGTTCTCTTCCTCTGCTGCAACTGTGAATGCCAGAGTGATCGAGGACGAAGACGATGCTACTTCACCGCCACCTCCTTCAGCACGCTTCGACACTGCTCCAAGTTCTTCTGCACCGCCGGACACCACCGACGACCCTGCTGCTTCACCTACTCTTCATGGGAACGAGTAGATGCTCTATGTCTTCAAACCTTTTTGGTCCTTGCTGACAAAAGGGGGAGAAGCATATGAGTTTGATAGTCTTCAAGCGGGTCCACATGGGCGGTTGCTTTATATTTTGCCTCGTGTTTACAACTCTCGTTTTGATACATTTGGTTCTTTGAGTTGTAACACCTAAACTCGATGATTGTCTGCTACTTATTTGCTACTTCGTGATGCGACGATAAATTCCGCATGTGCGACGATAAATTCCGCACTTAGATCATTTTGCAGACGTCCATTTTCCATTATGCATGTCATTATCTTCACATACCTTCTCATGCATAATGAATTTCATCATAAGTTGAAGAGGATCTCCACGAGTACAACCTGCCATGTGCATTTGCATTCCAAAAGCAAATTACTTATATGCACATCTTCAGGGGGAGCCCTTGTAACTAATGAAGACAATTCCTTATCCTTTACAATTTCACATATTATATTCCCCGTTGAAAACTTCAACTAGTTTGTCATCAATCACCAAAAAGGGGGAGGTTGTAAGTGCATCTAGTGCCACCCCTAGTTGGTTTTGGAGTATTGACGACAAACCTAGTTGAGGGACTAATGTGTTTGTGAGAATTGTAGGATAACACAGGTAGAAGTCCCTCATTGATTCGGTTTTCCGACCAGAGATGACCCCTAAAAATGTATGAAGACATTGATGTCAAAGGTGGTATATGAAGATATTCTCATTGAAGACTATGACAAGAGAAGACATCGCATGAAGCCTATGGAGCTCGAAGACTTAGATCTTTCGTAGTTCTTTTTCTTCTTTGTTGAGTCATAGGAACCACCGTACTGTTAAGTGGGGTCCAAGAGAACCAGTCAGAATGACTGAAGTGATGCTTAACCAAAACCTATGTCTTCGAGTGAAGACTATGAGAGCAAATCTTGTCCAGAGTCGGACAAGTCAGCTTTGCTTGTAGCCCAAGTAAAGTTGCCGTGTGTGTTTGAAATCTGACCGTTGGAACACGTGTCAGTTCCTTAGTGACCCAGGGTCATTTCAGACAAATCAGGTCGGGTTGCCTAGTGGCTATAAATAGCCCACCCCCTACAACCATAAACGGTTGGCTGCTCGGAGTTAGAGTACGGCTTTTGTCGTTTGAGAGCAACCCACCTCGAAGCCTTTGAGAGAGAATTCCTTGCGAGGATAAAGCCCTAACCACCCAGAGCCAAAGAGTGTTAGGCATCACTTAAGTCTTCTTGTCCGTGTGATCTTAAGACTTATTACACTTGAGGACTGTGAATCCTCCATCCGGTTAGGCGTCGCGTTCTGAGCATCCAAGAGACATTGTGGATCGCCGGTGAACGAAGTCTGTGAAGGTTTGGGAGTCTACCTTGAAGACTTACCAGAGTGATTGGGCGAGGTCTGTGTGACCTTAGCTCAAGGGCAATACGGTGAGGACTGGGTGTCCTGAGCTGCGTGTTCAGGACTGGGTGTCCAGGACTGTGTGTCCTTAGGTTTAAATACCTAGCCGCCCTAACCAGACGTACAGTTGTCACAGCAACTGGAACTGGTCCAACAAATCATTGTCTTCAACGAGTCACTTACTGTTGGTCCTTGTGAAATCATTGTATGATTGCACTATCTTCTGTCTTCACTGAGTGACTGCTTGTTCTGATCGGCTTCATAATATCTTCCTACCTGATCCTTACTACCTAGCTGCTATTAGTCATTGTGCTTTCACTTCATTGAATACTTGACTATGGTTTTCCTAGTGTAGTCTACCTTCCGCTGCATGGTAGTAGGTTTATCTCTATCATTTGTCTTCGAAACTTCCACGTTTTGAAGACTTTCATAAAATCGCCTATTCACCCCCCTCTAGTCGATATAACTCACTTTCAAAGGGCCACCAGGGGGCCCACGAGGTAGGGGGGTGCGCACCTGCCACCCTCGTGGGCAGGGTGTGGCCCCCCTGGTGAAGTTCTTGCTCTTAGTATTTTTTATATATTTGGAAAACATCTTCCGTGAAGTTTCAGGACTTTTGGAGCTGTGCAGAATAGGTCTCTAATATTTGCTCCTTTTCCAGCCCAGAATCCCAGCTGCCGGCATTCTCCCTCTTTATGTAAACCTTGTAAAATAAGAGAGAATAGGCATAAGTATTGTGACATAATGTGTAATAACAGCCCATAATGCAATAAATATTGATATAAAAGCATGATGCAAAATTGACGTATCACCCACCACGACACGTCCTCCCCCCTCTCCTCGTCTTCCTTATCTCTCAACAACGTTCTTGTGTCTCCATCCTTAATCAAAAATTTATGTTTTGTTCGTACTCTTACTCGTGAACATCCTGTTACCGTTGAGTTTGACCAACATGGTTTTTCTGTCAAGGATGCCCACTCCCGGAAGGTTCTGCACCATGTGATTCTCCTGGCGATCTCTACCCGTGTGGCCCAACAGCAAGCCATGGTCCCGTCGCTCTCAACGCCGACGTCTCTCTCTGGCATGCTCGTCTTGGCCATCCCGGCGCCGACGCTCTTCATAAAGTTTTGCGGACTTTTCCTTTTTCATGTAATAAATCAGAGGCACACACTTGTCATGCCTGTCGCATAGGGAAACATGTTCGTTTGCCGTTTTCTTCTTCATCATCAATTGCCACTTTCCCTTTTGATGTTATTCACTGTGATGTTTGGACATCGCCTGTGCCCGGCAATTCGGGTTTATCATATTACCTTGTCATTTTGGATGATTTTTCTCATTTCACTTGGACCTTTCTGTTGCGCCGCAAATCCGACGTTGTTTCCTCACTTCACGCCTTCTACACTTATGTTGCCACCCACTTTCACCGCACCATTGCCCATCTTCAAACCAACAACGGAAAGGAGTTTGATAACCTCGCTATTCGCACCCTCTTATCCACTCATGGCACCATTTCTCATCTCACATGCCCTTATACATCTCAGCAAAACGGTCGAGTCGAATGTGTTCTTCGCACTCTTAATGAGAGTGTTCGCGCATTGCTCTTCCATGCACACATGCCTGCCCGGTTTTGGCTTGATGCTCTAGCCACAGCTACCCTTCTTCTCAACATCCGACCTTGTAAACCCCGGTGGAACTACACCCCTCATCGTCTCTTGTTTGGGTCACCTCCGTCATATGATGATCTCCATGTCTTCGGTTGCCTTTGTTATCCTAATATCACCGCCACGACACCACATAAGCTGGCACCTCGCTCTATTGCTTGTGTTTTTCTTGGCTACCAACCCAACACAAAAGGCTTCCATTGCTACGACCCGGAGTCCCATCATGTGATCGTGTCTTGGCACGTTTATTTTGATGAGTTTGTTTTTCCGTTTCAGCAGGCAGCGTCGCGTCCCTCGCCATCTATGGACGCCTCTCCTCGATGGACTCGTGGAGCCCTTGTGCTCCCTCCACCCCGTCGCTCGGGAGCGGTTGCGGCCTCGTCATCCGCTGCCTCGCCACCCTCGGTGTTTCCTTCGCCGAATCAGGAGGAGTCGGCCTCCCAGGCCGCGCCGGGCCCCCGCGTCCTGGCTCTGGAGGAGCCAGCCTCGCCAGGCCCTTGCCTCTCGGCTCAAGAGGAGCCGGTCGCGCCCCCAGCTGGGCCCTCGGGTGTCTTGTCCGCTCAGGAGGAGCCGACCTCTTTGTCCCTGTCTGCACCCTCCTCGCCGTCCACGACCGGGCCCTCTGGCTCCCCGTCGGCTCAGGAGAAGCCGGCCGACTCGGCCCCGATGGCGCCCTTGTCGCCCTCCATGGTCGGGTCATCTCGCGCCTCAACGGCGCCCTTGACACCAACACCCGTGGCCTCGCCTGCGTCTTCATCATCCTCCGAGCCGGCTGTGGTGGTCCCTCGCCGACGCGGTCCACGCCCGCCTCCCCCACCGCCTCACCACTCCATGGTGACGCGCGCCAAGGCCGGGGTGCGCCAGCCGAATCTGCGCTACCACAACCTCAGCGTCACGACCCTCTCTCCGGTTCCATGCTCGGTGCATTCTGCGTTGAGTGATCCGCATTGGACTGCCGCTATGCGCGCCGAGTACGACGCTCTTGTCGCCAACCGGACTTGGACCCTTGTTCCTCGTCCCCCTGGCGCGAGCGTCATCTCGGGCAAGTGGGTTTTTCGTCACAAACTCCTCCCGGATGGTTCTCTCGACAGATACAAGGCTCGCTGGGTTGTCCGTAGATTTGCACAACATGCCGGTGTTGACTTCTCTGAGACTTTCTCTCCGGTCGTCAAACCCGCAACGATTCATGTGGTTCTTCAGTTGGCCATCTCTCGTCGCTGGCCCGTACATCAACTCGACATCAACAATGCTTTTCTGTACGGCCACCTTCAGGAGCGAGTTCTCTGCCAACAGCCGACCGGGTTTGTTGACCCTCAGCAACCAGATCATGTCTGCCTGTTGTCACTGTCATTATATGGCCTCAAACAGGCTTCGCGCGCGTGGTATGAGCGCATCGCCGCGTTCCTTGGTCTTCTCGGGTTTCGCAGCACCACCTCTGACATATCGTTGTTCGTGCTGCATCGGACTGATCATGTGGCTATGCTTTTGCTCTATGTTGATGATATTGTCATCACTGCCTCCCGAGCGGATCTTCTTCGCGACATCATTGGTCGTCTCGGTTCTGAGTTTCGGCTGAAGGATCTCGGTGCGTTGCACTTCTTCCTCAGCATAAATGTGCGACGTGATGTCACTGGGTTCTTCCTGCACCAAGGCCAGTACGCTCTTGATCTTCTGGACCGTGCCGGCATGACTGGCTGCAAGCCAACCGCCACACCTGCTGAGGCCAAGCCGAAGCTCTCCGCCACCGCTGGCCAGCCCGCTACCGACGCCGCTCTTTACCGCAACATTGTGGGCGCCCTTCAATACCTTACGCTCACCAGACTAGACATCAGTTTGCGGTGCAGCAAGTTTGCTTGCATATGCACTCGCCCCGTGATGTTCACTGGTCTTTGGTCAAGCACATTCTTCGGTACATTCGTGGCACCCCGACCTATGGTCTTCGCCTCTGTGCATCCGCCTCGACTGAGCTTCTTGCTTACACCGACGCGGATTGGGCTGGCTATCCCGACACTCGACGATCCATGTCTGGCTATTGTGTCTTCTTTGGTGACTCACTTGTCTCCTGGTCCTCTAAACGGCAGCCTACAGTCTCCTGTTCGAGTCCTGAGGCCGAGTACCGCACTGTTGCCAACGTCGTTGCGGAGACTTGTTGGCTTCGTCACCTTCTTGGTGAGCTTCGGATTTCTCTTCCGAAAGCTACTGTGGTCTTCTGTGACAATGTGTCGGCTACCTATCTCGCGGCTAATCTGGTGCAGCATAAGCGCACCAAACATATTGAGCTCGATGTTCACTTTGTGCGCGAGAAGGTTCAGTTGGGTCAGCTTCGTGTTCTTCATGTACCGACCACCCAATAGTTTGCCGACATCATGACCAAGGGATTGCCCACCGCTGCATTCCAGGAGTTTCGTTCCAGTCTTTGCATCGCCGATGCCGACGCTTCAACTGCGTGGGGGTGGGTGGGTGGGTGGGTGTTGAAACGTGATATCTTTGTATTTATTTCCGACTGATTCTCCTATTATCTCTAGCCTTGTATAGCTGATTTCTAGACACTAGTAGAAAAAGGGCCATTTCTCCCGGTTCATAAGGCCCATCTGCCCCGTTGCGGAACCGGGACTAAAGGCTCGTTACTAATGCCCTTGGCCTTTAGTCCCGGTTCTTATACGAACCGGGACAGATGTGCCTCCACGTGGCCGCTGTGGCAAGCCCAGGCAGGTGTTGGGGATCGTAGCAGAAATTTAAAATTTTCTACACATCACCAAGATCAATCTATGGAGTAATCTAGCAACGAGGGTAAGGGGAGTGCATCTACATATCCTTGTAGATCGCTAAGCGGAAGCGTTACTAGAACGTGGATGAGGTAGTCGTACTCATAGCGATTCAGATCGCGGTCGATTCCGATCTAAGCGCCGAACAACGGCGCCTCCGCGTTCAACACACGTGCAGCCCGGTGACGTCTCCCATGCCTTGATCCAGCAAGGAGAGAGGGAGAGGTTGGGGAAGACTCCGTCTAGCAGCAGCACAATGGCGTGGTGGTGGTGGAGGAGCGCAGTACTCCAGCAGGGCTTCGCCAAGCACTACGAGAAACGAGGAGGGAGAGAGGTAGGGCTGCGCCTTGGGAGAGAGAGACTCGTGTGTTGGGCAGCCCCAAAACCTCCACTATTTATAGGGGCAAGGGGGAGGGGGAGGCGCCCTAGGGTTTTCCCTAGGGGGGCGGAGGCCAGGGCAGATGGGATCTCCCCTTTGGGTGACTTGGCCCCCAAGCCAGGAGGTGGGAACCCTAGATGGGGCGCCCCAAACCCCCTGGTCACGTGGGAATAGGTGAGGGGGCGCACAGCCCCTTAGTGGGCTGGTTTGCCCCCTTCCCTTGGCCCATGAAGCCCCCCAACACTTGCCGGGGCTCCCGAAATACCTTTCGGTCATGCTGGTCATCACCCGGTACCTCCGGAACACTTCCGGACTCCAAAACCCTTCGTCCAATATATCAATCTTCACCTCCGGACCATTCCGGATCTCCTCGTGATGTCCGGAATCTCATCCGGGACTCCGAACAACATTCGTAACTGCGTACACACCTTCCCTATAACCCTAGCGTCATCGAACCTTAAGTGTCTAGACCCTACGGGCTCGGGAATCATGCAGACATGACCGAGACATCTCTCTATTCAATAACCAACAGCGGGATCTGGATACCCATGTTGGCTCCCACATGTTCCACGATGATCTCATTGGATGAACCACGATGTCAAGGATTCAATCAATCCCGTATACAATTCCCTTTGTCTATTGGTATGATACTTGCCCGAGATTCGATCGTCGGTATCCTGATACCTTGTTCAATCTCATTACCGACAAGTCTCTTTACTCATTCCGTAACACATCATACCATGATCAACTCCTTGGTCACATTGTGCACATTATGATGATGTCCTACCGAGTGGGCCCAGAGATACCTCTCTGTTTACACGGAGTGACAAATCCCAGTCTCGATTCGTGCCAACCCAACAGACACTTTTGGAGATACCCGTAGTGCACCTTTATAGCCACCAGTTACGTTGTGGCGTTTGGTACACCCAAAGCATTCCTACGGTATCCGGGAGTTGCACAATCTCATGGTCTAAGGAAATGATACTTGACGTTAGAAAAGCTTTAGCAGACGAACTATACGATCTTGTGCTAGGCTTAGGATTGGGTCTTGTCCATCACATCATTCTCCTAATGATGTGATCCCATTATCAATGACATACAATGTCCATGGTCAGGAAACCATGACCATCTATTGATCAACGAGCTAGTCAACTAGAGGCTTACTAGGGACATGTTGTGGTCTATGTATTCACACATGTATTACAGTTTCTGGTTAATACAATTATAGCATGAACAATAGACAATTATCATGAACAAGGAAATACAATAATAACCATTTTATTATTGCCTCTAGGGCATATTTCCAACAGTCTCCCACTTGCACTAGAGTCAATAATCTAGTTCACATCACTATGTGATTGCAATGAATCCAACACCCATGGGGTTTGTTCATATCTTGCTTGTGAGAGAGGTTTATTAGTCAATGAGTCTGAACCTTTCAGATCCATGTGTGCTTTACAAATCTCTATGTCATCTTGTAGATGCAGCTACCACACGCTACTTGGAGCTATTCCAAATAATTGTTCTACTATACGAATCCGGTTTACTACTCAGTCATCCGGATTAGTGTCAAAGTTTGCATCGACGTAATCCTTTACGACAAACTCTTTTACCACCTCCATAATCGAGAAAATTCCTTAGTCCACTAGTTACTAAGGATAAGTTTGATCGTTGTCGTGTGATCCATTCTAGGATCACTCTTGTACCCCTTGAATGACTCATGGCAAGGCACACTTCAGGTTCGGTACACAGCATAACATACTGTAGAGCCTACGTCTAAAGCATAGGGGACGACCTTCGTCCTTTCTCTTTCTTCTGCCGTGGTCAGGTCTTGAGTCTTACTCAATATTCACACCTTGTAACATAGCTAAGAACTCCTTCTTTGCTGATCTATTTTGAACTCCTTCAAAATCTTGTCACGGTATGTATTCATTTGAAAGTACTATTAAGCGGTTTTGATCTATCCTTATAGATCTTGATGCTCAATGTTCAAGTAGCTTAATCCAGATTTTCCATTGAAAAACACTTTTCAAATAACTCTGCATGCTTTCCAGAAATTCTACATCATTTCTGATCAACAATATATTAACAACATATACTCATAAAAATTTCTATAGTGCTCCCACTCACTTCTTTGGAAATACAAGTTTCTCATAAACTTTGTATAAACCCAAAATCTTTGATCATCTCATCAAAGCGTACATTCCAACTCCGAGATGCTTACTCCAGTCCTTAGAAGGATTGCTGGAGCTTTGCATACTTGTCGGCATCTTTCAGGATTGACAAAACCTTCTGGTTGTATCACATACAACCTTTCCTCAAGAAAAATGTCGAGGAAACAATGTTTTTTACATCCTATCTGCAAGATTTCATAAATAATGCAGTAACTGCTAACATAATTCCAACAGACTCTTAGCATCGCTACGAGTGAGAAAGTCTCATCGTAGTCAACTCCTTGAACTTGTCGAGAAACATGTTAACGACAAGTCGAGCTTTCTTAATGGTGACACTTACCATCATTGTATGTCTTCCTTTTAAAATCCATCTACACCCAATAGCCTTACGACCATCAAGTGGTTCTTTCAAAGTCTATACTTTCTTTTATACATGGACCCTCTCTCGGATTTTATGGCCTCGAGCCATTCTTCGGAATCTGGGTCCACCATCACTTCTCCATAGCTCGTAGGTTCATTGTTGTCTAGCAACATGACTTCCAAGACAGGATTATGTACCACTCTAAAGTAGTATGCATCCTTGTCGACCTATGAGGTTTGGTAGTGACTTGATCCGAAGTTTCATGATCACTATCATAAGCTTCCACTTCAATTGGTGTAGGTGCCACATGAACAACTTCCTGTGCCCTGCTACACACTAGTTGAAGTGACAGTTCAATAACCTCATCAAGTCTCCACCATCCTCCCACTCAATTCTTTCGAGAGAAATGATGTCTACTACACAACCTTCTTCTTGTAGATGTTGTTGGGCCTCCAAGTGCAGAGGTTTGTAGGACAGTAGCAAATTTCCCTCAAGTGGATGACCTAAGGTTTATCAATCCGTAGGAGGCGTAGGATGAAGATGGTCTCTCTCAAGCAACCCTGCAACCAAATAACAAAGAGTCTCTTGTGTACCCAACACACCCAATACAATGGTAAATTGTATAGGTGCACTAGTTCGGCGAAGAGATGGTGATACAAGTGGTATATGGATAGTAGATAAAGGTATTTGTAATCTAAAATAATAAAAACAGCAAGGTAATGAATGATAAAAGTGAGTGTAAACGATATTGCAATGTGTTGAAACAAGGCCTAGGGTTCATACTTTCACTAGTGTAAGTCCTCTCAACAATAATAGCATAATTGGATCACATAACTATCCCTCAACATGCAACAAAGAGTCACTCCAAAGTCACTAATAGCGGAGAACGAACGAAGAGATTATGGTAGGGTACGAAACCACCTCAAACTTATTCTTTCCAATCAATCCATTGGGCTATTCCTATAAGTGTCACAAACAGCCCTAGAGTTCGTACTAGAATAACACCTTAAGACACAAATCAACCAAAACCCTAATGTCACCTAGATACTCCAATGTCACCTCAAGTATCCTTGGGTATGATTATACGATATGCGTCACACAATCTCAGATTCATCTATTCAACCAACACAAAGGACCCCAAAGAGTGCCCCAAAGTTTCTACCGGAGAATCACGACGAAAACGTGTGCCAACCCCTATGCATAGGTTCATGGGCGGAACCCGCAAGCTGGTCACCAAAACATACATCAAGTGGCACATGGTATCCCATTGTCACCACAGATATCCACGGCAAGACATACATCAAGTGTTCTCAAATCTTTAAAGACTCAATCTGATAAGATAACTTCAAAGGGGAAACTCAATTCATTACAAGAGAGTAGAGGGGGGGGGGGGAGAAACATAAGATCTAACTATAATATCAAAGCTCGCGATACATCAAGATTGTATCATCTCAAGAACACAAGAGAGAGAGATCAAACACATAGCTACTGGTACATACCCTCAGCCCCGAGGGAGAACTACTCCCTCCTCGTCATGGAGAGCACCAGGATGATGAAGATGGCCACCGGAGAGGGATTGCCCCCTCCGGCAGGGTGCCGGAACGGGTCTAGATTGGCTTTCGGTGGCTACGGAGGCTTCTGGCGGCGGAACTCCCGATCTAATCTCCGTTATGGAAGTTTTAGGGTATATGGAGTTATATAGGTAGAAGAAGCACGTCGAGGGAGCCACGAGGGCCCCACGAGGCAGGGGGCGCGCCCCAGGGGGGTGGGCGCGCCCCTACCCTCGTGAGCTCCTCCTTCCTTCCTTGACGTGGGGTCCAAGTCCATCAGGTGGCTTTCGTTCCAAAAATAACTTCTCTAGTTGATTTCGTTCCGTTTCGACTCCGTCTGATATTCCTTTTCTTCAAAACACTGAAATAGGCATAAAACAACAAATCTGGGCTGGGCCTCCAGTTAATAGGTTAGTCCCGAAAGTAATATAAAAGTGGATAATAAATCCCAATATTGCCCAAAACAGTAGATAATATAGCATGGAGCAATCAAAAATTATAGATACGTTGGAGACGTATCAAGCATCCCCAAGCTTAATTCCTGCTCATCCTCGAGTAGGTAAATGATAAAAAAGATAATTTTTGATGTGGAATGCTAGTTGGCATAATTTCAATGTAATTATTCTTACTTGTGATATGAATATTCAGATCCGAAAGATTCAATACAAAAGTTCATATTGACATAGAAATAATAATACTTCAAGCATACTAACTAAGCAATCATGTCTTCTCAAAATAACATGGCCAAAGAAAGTTATCCCTACAAAATCATATAGTCTAGCTATGCTCTATCTTAACCACACAAAATATTTAAATCATGCACAACCATGATGACAAGCCAAGCAATTGTTTCATACTTTTAATGTTCTCAAACCTTTTCAATCTTCACGCAATACATGAGCGTGAGCCATGGACATAGCACTATAGGTGGAATAGAATGGTGGTTGTGGAGAGGACAAAAAGGGAGAAGATAGTCTCACATCGACTAGGCGTATCAACGGGCTATGGAGATGCCCATCAATAGATATCAATGTGAGTGAGTAGGGATTGCCATGCAACGGATGCACTAGAGCTATAAGTATATGAAAGCTCAACAAAAGAAACTAGTGGGTGTGCATCCAACTTGCTTGCTCATGAATACCTAGGGCATTTTGAGGAAGCCCATCATTGGAATATACAAGCCAAGTTCTATAATGAAAAATTCCCACTAGTATATGAAAGTGACAACACAGGAGACTCTCTATCATGAAGATCATGGTGCTACTTTGAAGCACAAGTGTGGTAAAAGGATAGTAGCATTGTCCCCCTTTTTTTATTTGGCCTTCCCCTTTTTTATTTGGCCTTTATTTTTTTATTTGGCCTTTCTTTTTTTATGGCCTTTCTTTTTTTGGTACAATGCTCTATTGAATGATGATCATCACACTTCTATTTATTTATAACTCAATGATACAACTCGATATTAGAACAAAGTATGACTCTATATGAATGCCTCCGGCGGTGTACCGGGATATGCAATGAATCAAGAGTCACAAGTATGAAAGAATCATGAACAGTGGCTTTGCCACAAATACTATGTCAACTACATGATCATGCTAAGCAATATGACAATGATGAATGTGTCATGATGAACGGAATGGCGGAAAGTTGCATGGCAATATATCTCAGAATGGCTATGGAAATGCCATAATAGGTAGGTATGGTGGCTGTTTTGAGGAAGGTATATGGTGGATGTATGATACCGGCGAAAGGTGCGCGGTATTAGAGAGGCTAGCAAAGGTGGAAGGGTGAGAGTGCGTATAATCCATGGACTCAACATTAGTTATAAAGAACTCATATACTTATTGCAAAAATCTACAAGTTATCAAAGCAAAGTATTACGCGCATGATCCTAGGGGGATAGATTGGTAGGAAAAGACCATCGCTCGTCCCCGACCGCCAATCATAAGGAAGACAATCAATAAATAAATCATGCTCCGCCTTCATCACATAACGGTTCACCATACGTGCATGCTACGGGAATCACAAACTTCAACACAAGTATTTCTCAAATTCATAACCACTCAACTAGCATGACTCTAATATCACCATCTCCATATCTCAAAACAATTATCAAGTATCAAACTTCTCATAG
The DNA here is from genome assembly GCF_002162155.2 of Triticum dicoccoides. Taxonomy (NCBI): domain Eukaryota; kingdom Viridiplantae; phylum Streptophyta; class Magnoliopsida; order Poales; family Poaceae; genus Triticum; species Triticum dicoccoides. The sequence goes on from NC_041382.1 coordinate 125,009,285, forward strand.
TATTCAATACTCTATATGAAAGTTTTTACTATTCTTGGATGCCTAGCATATTAGGATTATTTAAGCAAATTACCATGCTATTTAAAACTATCAAAATAATCTAAGTGAAGCATGAGAGTTCATCTACTTCTTATAAAATAAAACTACCACCATGCTCTAAAAGATATAAGTGAAGCACTAGAGCAACAACAAACTACTCCAAAAGATATAAGTGAAGATCAATGAGTAGTTGAATAATTATGCAACTATGTGAAGACTCTAACATTTAATAATTTTGGATCTTGGTACTTTATTCAAACAGCAAGAAAAACAAAATAAAATGACATCTTAGAATAGCAAACATCATGTGAAGAAGCAAAAACTTAGGATCAACCGATACTAACCGATAGTTGTTGAAGAAGAAAGGTGGGGTGCCAACCGGGGCATCCCCAAGCTTAGATGCTTGAGACTTCTTGAAATATTATCTTTGGGTGCCTTGGTCATACCCAAGCTTGAGCTTTTGTGTCTCCTTAATTCCTCTCATATCACGGTCTCCCTAAATCTCAAAAGCTTCATCCACACAAAACTCAACAAGGACTCGTGAGATAAGTTAGTATAAACCATTGCCAAAACCTTATCATACTCCACTGTAGCAAATCATAAAAATTATTATTCAAAATTGTATACTAAATGCCTCTGCATATTTAATAGTCCTATCCTCAAATAGAATCATTAAGAAGCAAACATATGCAAACAATGCAAACATAACAGCAATCTGCCTAAACAGGATAGTCTGTAAAGAATGCAGCAACATCCATACTTACCTAGCTCCAAAAATTATGAAAGAAAATTCCCACTGTATTAAAATTATCAGAGCTTAATATGCAAAAGGTTTCAACATTTTATCACATTCTGACTTTTCTAGGGAATTATTGCAACAGCGGTAAACTTTCTGTTTTCAAACAGCAACATGTATACTTGTAACATAGGCATAGTAAAGACTATCAATGCCACTTTTATTGGAATAAAGGGTGCAAAACATTGTTCTAAATAACAGCAAGCAAATCTTAACAAAATAAATTGATGCTCCAAGCAAAACACATATCATGTGGCGAATAAAAAATATAGCTCCAAGTAAAGTTACCGATGAACGAAGACGAAAGAGGGGATGCCTTCCGGGGCATCCCCAAGCTTAGGCTCTTGGTTATCCTTGAATATTACCTTGGGGTGCCTTGGGCATCCCCAAGATTAGGCTATTGCCACTCCTTATTCCATAGTCCATCGAATCCTTACCCAAAACTTGAAAACTTCACAACACAAAACTTAACAGAAAACTCGTAAGCTCCCTTAGTATAAGAAAATAAATCACCACTTCAAGGTACTGTAATGAACTCATTATTTATTTATGCGGGTGTTATACCTACTTTATTCCAACTTCTCTATGGTTTATAAACTATTTTACTAGCCATAGATTCATCAACATAAGCAAACAACACAAGAAAAACAGAATCTGTCAAAAATAGAACAGCCTGTAGTAATCCGTAGCTAGCGCAAGATCTGGAACCCCAAAAAATTCTAAAATAAATTGCTGGACGTGAGGAATTTATCTATTAACCATATGCAAAAATAATATACTAAATATCACTCTCCAAATAAAAATGGGAGCAATTCTCGTGAGCGCTAAAGTTTCTGTTTTTTACAGCATGATCAACAAGACTTTCCCCAAGTCTTCCCAAAGGTTCTACTTGCACAAACACTAATTAAACAACTAAAACCACATCTAAACAGAGGATAGATGAATTATTTATTACTAAACATGAGCTAAAAGTAAGGAACAAAAATAAAATTGGGTTGCCTCCCAACAAGCGCTATCGTTTGACGCCCCTAGCTAGGCATGATGATTTCAATGATGCTCACATAAAGGATAAGAATTGAAACATAAAGAGAGCATCATGAAGAATATGACTAGCACATTTAAGTCTAACATGATTCCTATGCATAGGGATTTTGTGAGCAAACAACTTGTGGGGACAATAATCAACTAGCATAGGAAGGCAAAACAAGCATAACTTCAAGATTTAAGCACATAGAGAGGAAATTTGATATTATTGCAATTCCTACAAGCATATATTCCTCCCTCATAATAATTTTCAGTAGCATCATGAATGAATTCAACAATATAACCGGCACCTAAAGCATTATTTTCATGATCTATAAACATAGAAATTTTATTACTCTCCACATAAGCAAAATTCTTCTCATGAATAATAGTGGGAGCAAACTCAACAAAATAACTATCATGTGACTGAAAATTAAGATCAAGATGACAAGTTTCATGGTTATCATTATTCTTTAAAGCATACGTGTCATCACAATAATCATCATAGATAGGAGGCATGCTTTCATCATAATAAATTTGCTCATCAAAACTTGGGGGACAAAAGATATCATCTTCATCAAACATAGCTTCCCCAAGCTTGTGTCTTTGCATATCATTAGCATCATGGATATTCAAGGAATTCATACTAACAACATTGCAATCATGCTCATCATTCAAATATTTAGTGCCAAACATTTTATAGATTTCTTCTTCTAGCACTTGAGCACAATTTATAGAGAGAAGTGCCAAACATTTTATAGAATTCATACTAACAACATTGCAATCATGCTCATCATTCAAATATTTAGTGCCAAACATTTTATAGATTTGGGGTTTTTGTATGGTTAATTAAGGTGTTTCATATATTGTGTTAGGTAGCTAATTAATTAATAGAGAGAAGTGTCCTCTCTTATCTCCGTGCTTGGTTGACGCTACGTACTATACGTATAGAGAGGCCCTTGACACGCTAGCTAGTAAGAAAATGAAGGAAACCATTAAGTACAGAAGTTCGTCATGCATACCGAGAGAAGTGATCGACCTCTCCTTCTCCGAGAGATTGGTCGAACAACAAGTTTTCGTATTATCTATCCGACGCTACTGGCTACATACATATACAATATGTAAGATTTGTTACAATCCCTAGCATCTGAAATCAAGTTCCACATGGTATTCTTCGGCTTTATTGATGACGTGGTCAAGAAAGAATCCCGCTAATTCCTCTTGAATTGCTTTCATGCGATCTTCTGGTAGGAGTTCATTCTGCATCTCCCACGTCTAATTTGAAGAAGGGGGTTAATACATATATATGAATGAAACTCAACAAAAATGATGGTGTAATAAAATGAAATTGTGAATATTATTGCTTACGCACATCAAATTGTCTTTTAGAGTAGCCCCGCTTATCTTTGCAAGTCGCGTTGTAGATGAACTCGCACACGTAATATCCACAGAAATCATTCCCTTGTTCCTGCCACAAGCACTTTACGAGAAATAGAGGTCAATCAAACTGATAATGAAGCATTATAAATGGCATTGATGAAAGTAGCTAGAATCAACGGGATCGAGATGCGCGGAACTAGCTAGCTAGTACTACTTACTTTTGGGTATGTCCATCGCAGCTCCCCCGGCAGTCCCGGAGCTTGTGCGGTGAATACTTTCCAAACCCTGCGAGACACAGAAAACAATTACTTGATATCAGGAAATGGAACAAAAAGTTGCCGATATGGTGCGATAATGATCGATTGAACTTACTTCTCGAGCATTTTAGTCATGTCCGCATAGGTCTCGGGAGATTTTTGTCTCGAGTCTAAGACGGTTACTAGTCCCTGCTCAAGCTTAATCTCCAGGAGAATATAGTGAAAGCTGCACACACATGCATAACTCATCAATTACAGTACTATAACCTCGCTCGAGTAATAAGGGAAACCGAATATGCACAAGACAGTAACACTCACTCAAAGTTGTAAGGAAAGAGTATTTTATCTTTGTTTTGATTTACTATCAATGATTTGAGCAAGTTGGCCTCAACATCATCGGCGTTCTTTTCAACCTCAAATTATCTATGAGATTTGTGTTAATGAACCCAATATCATACATTTCTGCTTTTCTGCACTCGACGATCTTCAGTCTGCATAATATAGTGAGATAATCATATATACATGCAATGAAAGAGCTGAGCTATATATAGAGACTTAATGACAGAAGTAGTACTTACAGACAGTAGCAAGTGACCGTTAATTTATTGAGGGCCTTTTGATTGAACCATTGGAAGAACTCCTCAAATGGAACAGTCAACAAATCAATTCCAATGAGGTCGTGCTCCTCTTTAACTCTCAGATACAAAGTATTCGTCCCCCTAGACTCTCTGCAGGTTTTCATGTGCCAATCATGGAATCTTCGCATCATCGTTGTTAGAGATTTTTCATCTTTGACAAGAGGCTTCCCGTAATGGTATTGGTGTTCTTCCACCTCCAAGAAATCATAATGTACATCGCCGAGCAGGTAATCTTCAAGATTGCTATAACCGGGCACCATCCCCAGATCATTAGCGATGATATCGCTAGACACCTTGAGCGGGGGGCATGATTGGTCCGCTTGTTCGCTGAGCTGGGCAATTTTTTCCCAACTCGTCGTTCTGCTAACCTTTGATCACTGATAGTATTTCCTGACCGCTCCGCTTCGATATATACCTTTGCAGTAATGCACTCATAGTTGGTTTTCGGCGGGGACTTTGGTGGTTTCCTTAGGGCATCGAGTGTGCGCTTTGCTTTCACCCGGTCTACCTTCTCCTCCGGAGGTGGATGTCTCTTTGCTTTCACCCCTTCAAAGAAGTCATTCACTTCTTTTTCCATGATCTTCGCGTTTTCTTCCACGATCCTCTCGTATGGTAACTTCTCTAGAGGCTTGAGAGGTGGACCGAGTCTGTATTGCCTGCCTTTGGCTATACTGCTAGACGCCGGAGCAGACGGAATGGTTGCAGCTATCTTCTTTCATGCTTGCTTATGAGGCGGAGGAGAAGGCCTACGACGCGCCGGAGCAGCCGGGGCGGCAGCGGGTCTCTTCCGCCCTTGCTGGCGAGGCGGAGAAGGAGGAGGCTGGTGGCTGCTTGGGTGCGCCGGCGCAGGCGGAGAAGGAGGTGGAGTGCCGCCACACACCGGAGAAGGAGGAGGCCGGTGGCTACTCGGGCGCGCCGGCGTAGGCGGAGAAGGAGGTGGAGTGCCGCCACACGCCGGAGAAGGAGGCAGAGTGCCCTGATCACTCGCCGGAGGAGGAGGAGGCGGTGGAGGAGGCGGAGTGCCCTGACTCGCCGGAGGAGGAGGAGGAGGCGGAGGCATCCAGTTCGGAAGGTTGATGAGCTCCTTCCGCCATAGGCATGGAGTCTTCATAGCAGAACCTAGCTGAGTCTCCCCTTCACCGGTAGGGTGGTCAAGCTCGAGCTCCTCAAATCCCTCCGTTATTTCGTCTACCATCACCCTAGCATATTCTTCTGGAATCGGCCGACAGTGAAAAGTTGCGCTAGGTTCAGGACATGCAATAGAGCCAATAGCCGCCTTGACTTTCATATTCATACATTGCATCATAAGGTGGCGATTGTGAGACTCCGTGATTAAGTCCACGGGGTAGCTAGCAGGAGCCATGAAGACAGGCTCCTGAAGCAGCTCCGTGGAAGCCACGCTGCTTCTCCGCTAAGATGGCGGTGTAGCTTCAGGTGTAGCAGATTCGACAGGTCGCGTGATGCGGGCCTCGTCTCGTTCCTCTAGCGCTTGTACCCTTGCGTGCAGCACCTGTAGTTGGGTCAACTCCTTTTTCTTCTTCCTCTCCCGACGTTTGTAACCGCCTGCGTCGGGAAATCCAGCCTTCCACAAAGGGAGCCTGGCGTGCCTCATGTCCGTCAGGGGTGCTCAGGATTCTCGAGGGCCTCTGTGAGCTCGTCGTTCTCTCTGTCCGGATCAAATGTCCCTTGCTGCGCCTTTTCGATATACTCCTGAAGCTTCTCGATGGGTGTGTTCAGCTGCTCGTTGGTCCAAACGCACTTCCTTGTTACAGGGTCCAATTTTCCCCCAACCCCGAAGAACCAAGTACTGCAACGGTCTGGCCAGCGTCGCGTCTCTGGTTCGATCCCTTTAGCAATGAGGTCATTCTCAGCCTTGTCCCACAACGGCAGGGCTTTCAGGTAGCCACCTGACCCCGTGCGATGGTGATGCTTCTTCTTTGCAGCATTTTTCTTGTTTGTCGCTGACATCTTCGCTGCTCTCTCAGATTTCTTTTTGGTGACAAATGCGGGCCACTGATCTTTGATCTTCTGAAATCAACCGATGAATTCTGGAGTCTTGTCTTGGTCGACAAACGATGATTTCAGCTCATTCTTCCACCTTTTGAATAGCTCAGCCATCTTCTTAAGAGCATAAGCCTTGATCATTGGCTTTTTAACTGGATTCTCCGGATCCTCCTCTGGCTGGAAGGTGAAATTTTCCTGTAGCGCGGTCCAAAGATCAGCTTTCTGCCTATCGCTGACATAAGACACATGAGAGTCTTTGTCCTTAGACTTCAACCATTGCTCGATGTTGATCGGGATCATGTCCCTAACTAGAACCCTGCACCGAGCATTAAATTTTTGTTTGGTCCGGAGGGGTTCAATTGGTTGGCCAACGCGATCAATTTCGATGATCGTGTACCTTTCATCCGAGCGCAACTTTCTCTTTGGGCCTCGTCTCGTTATCGAAGTGTTGCTCGATCCGGAGGGCTAGAAAAGAAGAAAAAGAAGAGAGTTAATATGCGTACATACCAAAAACAATTAATGCATCAATTAGGTATAGTTAGCACATGCTTAATTAATTAATATATATACCTGGCCGGACTCAGTTCGGTCACCGAAGCCGTCATCATGGTGTCCTTCCCCCCTCCATTCGGTCACCAGAGCCGTCACCACGGTGTCCTTCCCCCTCCATTCGGTCACCAGAGCCGTCATCACGGTGTCCTTCCTCCTCCATTGTTTGATCATCGTCGTCGTAGCCTGCTTCTTCATCCTGTCTTTCCAGACCATCGGTGCATGTGTCGTTGAGAAACGACAAGACGGCATCACTTCCATGTGCGATTATCTCCCCCAACACCGCTTCTTGTGCTTCGTCTCGGGGGTGCGGATCCATAGTTTCTGCAAATATTTTCAACATGGCAATTATTATTCAAACATGACAAATGGATATATTAGTGGCAAATGTTGAACTAGCTAGCTAAGCACAATAAGGAATCATATTAGTGGCCTGGCCTCGACGCTTCTCTAGGGTTTGGGGTGGCCTCGACGACAGTGCTCTTTTAACTTGGTAGATTTGGGTGGCCTCAAGAGAGTTTGTCGATCGGGTAGGGGCGCGGCGGGAGGGGGTAGGAGACCGACATCAATTTTTTCTAGGGTTTGGGTGTCCTCGAGAGTTTTGGTCGAGCGAGAGGGCCGGGGGGTGCTCCCGTGGTATAAGTTATCATGGTCGAGAGGGGGGTATATATATCGACCGCCCCTCATGTCGAAGTTATCTGGGAGGGGGTTATATCGACAACGACGACATACATACATGG
>NC_041382.1:125016995-125019926 GCF_002162155.2 Triticum dicoccoides
ACATGGAAAAAATAAGAAAAGGAAGAAGAGGAAAAATAAGAAGAAAAAAAGAGGAGAAGAAGAAAGGAATAGAGGAGAAGAAGATCCCTATTTTCTTCTTCTCCTCTATTCCTTTCTTCTTCTCCTCTTTTTTTCTCCTTTTTTCCTCTTCTTATTTATTTCTCCTCTTCTTCTCCTTTTTCTTTTCCTTCTTCCTAAACTAAACATATATAAACTAAAATAATCCTAACTTTTGCATACGAACATATATATAAACTAAAAATTCTATGAACAAAACATCTCATACATCTCTTTCGAAAAAAACATCATATATATGAAAAAAAACATCTCATCTCGTCTCCACAAAACATCTCATACATCTCATCTCATTTCATTTCATTTCATTTCATCTCATATGAAAAAACAAAACACATCTAAGAAACATCTATCTATCTAAAAAACAGAGCACATATGCATCTAGATGGCCGACAGGGACGAGCAGCAACAATGGCGGCGGCGACGAGCGCCAGTGGCAGCAAAGGGGGCTCGGGGGCACACGGTGAAGGGGAGCAGGAGACCATGTGAAAAGGGGGAAGCTCACTGGGGGGCGGCGGTGGAGCTAGCTGGAGGCGGCCGGCGATGAGGTTCACGGTCGGGGGGCGACGCCGCGAGCTCAGGGGCACGCGCGCGACGACTAGGAGAAGGGCGCGCGAGGAGGTCCAACGCGTCGGTGAGGGCGTTGGGGCAGTGCTCGTGGAGGTGATGGCCGGCGCAGTCTGGCAGCCTGGCGGCGTCGATATGGTCGCGGCACCGTCGGGGGAGAGGAGAGATCGAAGGAACAAAGTGAATGGAAAACTGTTAAGTGTTGCTTATATAGACTCAGCATTGGTCCCAGTTCGTGGCAACAACTAGGACCAATGCACCCCTTTAGTCCCAGTTGGTGCCACCAACCAGGACCAAAGGCATCTTTTCAGCAGCCCAAAAGGCGGGAAGCGGTGGCCTTTGGTCCCGATTGGTGGCACCAACCAGGACTAAAGGGGGTGCATTGGTTCCGGTTGGTGAACCAATGCACCCCCTTTAGTCCCGGTTTGTGCCATGAACCGGGACCAAAGGCCTTGCACAGCCGGGTGGTGGTGGGAGTTTAGTCCCACCTCGCAAGTCGAGAGGGGCGCGCAGTGGTTTATAAGCCCCACTGCCGCACCCCTCTTGAGCTCCTCTCCATTGCAGGCTTATGGGCCTAATTGTGACTACTGTGCGTGATGGGCCTACTGGGCCTTCTACGGGCATGAATCCTGGTCCATTGATGGGTTTCTAGTCGTATTCAGGCTGTGGTGGCCTAGTAGGTGGCAAATTTTTTATTTTTTATTTTTTGCTTTATTTTTTTGTTTTGTTTCTACTTACAACAAAATACTTATTTATTTTATTTTATTTTGTTTCTAATTACTTATTTATTTTATTTTATGATAATTATTTTTGCTATTAAAGTTTCTAACAAAAATAGTTCTTTATGAAAATTCTTTTTTGCTTTTAAGGATTTTGAACAGAAAATACATTGATAGTTTTAGTTGCATCAATTTTATATAATTTTAGTTTCATAAATTTTAGAGGTTGCTTATAATGTTTTGAACAGAAAATACTTTGATATTTTTAGTTTCATAAATTTTATTTATGTTACTAAATTTTCTTTATTTTATTTTATTTTGTTTCTACTTATATATTTTATTAAAAATTATATTTTTTGTTTCAAATTACTTATTTATTTATTTTATGATAATTATTTTTACTGAAAGACCCTGAAATTCGTTATTTTCCATGCATTTACTGATTATTTTGAGCTATAAGACCCTGAAATTGAAAAGCACTACAAATGAACTCTGAAAAGGTTGAAAGTTGGCATGGTATCATCATTTCACCTACATAGTATGTGCAAGAAAGTAGAGAAGCTTACGGCAAAAACTGGATGCACTTCGTGTACAAAATGCACAGTCTCTTTCGAAGTGTCATGGTTTTATACGGAAACTCATTTGTTACAGAGGGATTTCATTTTTTTGAACTTATTTGAACTCTGTACTTTTTCTATGTTCAAAATGCACCATTCAAAGCCACATCATCAATTTTCAACCCTTTCTGGCTTCATTTGTTATTTTTCATGAATTTAGTGATTATTTTGAGCTATAAGACCCTAAAATTGAAAAGCACTACAAATGAACTCTGAAAAGGTTGAAAGTTGGCATGGTATCACCATTTCACCCACATATCATGTGCAAGAAAGTAGAGAGGCTTACGGCAAAAATTGGATGCACTTCGTGTACAAAACGGACAATCTCTTTCGAAGTATCAAGGTTTCATACGGAAACTCGTCTGGTACAAAGGGATTTCATTTTTTGAACTTATTTGAACTCCATACTTTTTCTGTGTTCAAAATGCACCATTCAAAGCCACATCATCAATTTTCAACCCTTTCTGACTTCATTTGTTATTTTTCATGCATTTACTGATTATTTTGAGCTATAAGATCCTGAAATTGAAAAGCACTACAAATGAACTCTGAAAAGGTTGAAAGTTGGCATGGTATCATCATTTCACCCACATAGCATGTGCAAGAAAGTAGAGAGGCTTACGACAAAAACTGGATGCACTTCGTGTACAAAATGCACAATCTCTTTCGAAGTATCATGGTTTCATACGGAAACTTGTCTGTTACAAAGGGATTTCATTTTTTTGAACTTATTTGAACTCCATACTTTTTCTGTGTTCAAAATGCACCATTCGAAGCCACATCATCAATTTTCAACCCTTTCTGACTTCACTTGTTATTTTTCATGCATTTACTGATTATTTTGAGCTATAAGACCCTGAAATTGAAAAGCACTACAAAATGAACTCTGCAAAGGTTGAAAGTTGGCATGGTATCACCATTTCACCCACATAGCATGTGCAAGAAAGTAGAGA
>NC_041382.1:125020219-125040171 GCF_002162155.2 Triticum dicoccoides
GGAAACTTGTCTGTTACAAAGGGATTTCATTTTTTTGAACTTATTTGAACTCCATACTTTTTCTGTGTTCAAAATGCACCATTCAAAGCCACATCATCAATTTTCAACCCTTTCTGACTTCATTTGTTATTTTTCATGCATTTACTGATTATTTTGAGCTATAAGACTCTGAAATTGAAAAGCACTACAAATGAACTCTGAAAAGGTTGAAAGTTGGCATGGTAGCATCATTTCACCCACATAGCATGTGCAAGAAAGTAGAGAGGCTTACGGCAAAAACTGGATGCACTTCGTGTACAAAATGCACAATCTCTTTCGAAGTATCAGAGTTTCATACGGAAACTCGTCTGTTACAAAGGGATTTCATTTTTTGAACTTATTTGAACTCCATACTTTTTCTGTGTTCAAAATGGACCATTCAAAGCCACATCATCAATTTTCAATCCTTTCTGACTTCATTTGTTATTTTTCATGCATTTACTGATTATTTTGAGCTATAAGACCCTGGAATTGAAAAGCACTACAAATGAACTCTAAAAAGGTTGAAAGTTGGCATGGTATCATCATTTTACCCACATAGCATGTGCAAGAAAGTAGAGAGGCTTGCGACAAAAACTAGATGCACTTCGTCTATAAAATGCACCATTCAAAGCTACATCATCAATTTAGTACATATAGCTCTCATGGATAGATAAGTGACCAAATTAATAGAAGTTCATCATCATATTAAAAACAAAGTACATACATAGTTCTCATTGAACAACATATAGCTCTTCAAAGCATCTAGTTAAACCATATTGAAACTATGTGAAACCTTTCAATGCAGCAATAAATGTGATCATAATCACAACCAAGGCAAAAATTGATCCAACGACATAATGATACCGAGCCTCGGTATGAATGGCATATTTTCTAATCTTTCTCATTGAGGGAGTCCTGGATTAGGGGGTCTCCGGACAGCCGGACTATCTCCATTGGCCGGACTGTTAGACTATGAAGATACAAGATTGAAGACTTCGTCTCGTGTCCGAATGGGACTCTACTTGGCTGTAACACCCTCGATGCGACTATATCTCCCACGTGTCGAGGCACGACTTAGAGGCATAATCGCATTGAAGGCATATGTCGCAAGTGAGGTAATATTCACACAACCCATGTAATATAATAAGGGAAAGAGATACATAGTTGGCTTACAATCGCCACTTCACACAATTACATGAATAAAGCATTACATCATCCAGATACAATCAAGGTCCGACTATGGAACCAAAATAAAAGAAGAACCCCAAATGCGACAAAGGTCCCCGATCGACCCCAACTGGGCTCCACTACTGATCAACTAGAATGAAACAACACAAAGGAAAAGATCTTCATTGAGCTCCTCCTGAGCTTGGTTGTGTCATCTGCACGGACTCATCGGCACCTGCAAGCTGGTTTGGAAGTATCTGTGAGCCACGGGGACTCAGCAATCTCGCACCCTCGCGATCAAGACTATTTAAGCTTATGGGTAAGGTAAAGGTATGAGGTGGAGCTGCAGCAAGTGACTAGCATATATGGTGGCTAACATACGCAAAAGAGAGCGAGAAGAGAAAGCAAAGCACGGTCGAGAATCTATGATCAAGAAGTGATCCTAGAACAACCTACGTCAAGCATAACTCCAACACCGTGTTCACTTCCCGGACTCTGCCGGAAAGAGACCATCACGGTAACACACGCGGTTGATTCATTTTAATTAAGGTCAACTTCAGGTTTTCTACAACCGGACGTTAACAGATTCCCATCTGCCCATAACCGCGGGCACGGCTTTCGAAAGTTCAAATCCCTGCAGGGGTGTCCCAACTTAGCCCATCACAAGCTCTCACGGTCAACGAAGGAATAGACCTCCACCCGAGACATTCCGATCAGACTCGGTATCCCGGTACAACAAGACATTTCGACAGGGTAAAACTAAACCAGCAACACCGCCCGAATGTGTCGACAAATCCTGATAGGAGCTGCACATATCTCTTTCTCAGGGCACACTCAGATGAGCCAGATGTCGGGTAAGCCAGCCCGGAGTTACCCCTGGTAGCCTCGGACATTGCTTAGTTGGACCAACACTCAGAGGAGCACTGGCTCGGGAGGGGGGGGGGTAAAATAAAGATGACCCTTGGGCTGGCCGACCCAAGGGAAAGAAAAAGTCTAGGTGGCGAATGGTAAAACCAATGTTGGGCATTGCTGGAAGAGCTTTACTTAAGGCGAACTGTCAAGGGGTTCCCATAATAGCCCAACCGCGTAAGGTACGCAAAATCCGGGAACATAACACCGATATGACGGAAACTAGGGCGGCAAGAGTGGAACAAAACACCAGGCATAAGGCCGAGCCTTCCACCCTTTACCAAGTATATAGATGCATTAATTAAATAAGATATATAGTGATATCCCAACAAGTAAACATGTTCCAACAAGGAACAACATCTCCATGTTCCAACAGGGAACAAACTTCAATCTTCACCTGCAACTAACAACGCTATAAGAGGGGCTGAGCAAAGCGGTAACATAGCCAATCAACGGTTTGCTAGGACAAGGTGGGTTAGAGGCTTGGTTCAACAAAGTAGGAGGCATGATAAGCAAGTGGTAGGTATCGCAGCATAGGCCAGCAAAAGAGCGAGCATCTAGCAAAGCAAAGATAGTAGTGATTTCGAGGGTATGATCATCTTGCCTGAAATCCCGCAAGGAAGAAGAACGAGTCCATGAAAAAGATAAACGGACGTAGACGAACAGATCCTCACAAGCGCGACGTTAACGGAACCAACCCGAAGAAGCAAACACCGGAAAAGAAAGCACACACATAGTAAACAACCCACACATCAACATGGCATGATGCACAATCGAGTATGATGCATGTCCGGGTTAATGAGGCATGCCATGGCAAAGTGCACAAACAATCCTACAAATTAAGTGGAGCTCAATATGCAACGAGTTGCATATTGACGAAACACCACGTCGATTATTTAGTTCTCTCCCGTTTAAGTACTCAACAATATTAAATGTTGGTTAACATGGCAAGAGGTGGGGCATAACAAAACTACACCATCTAAACCATTTAAATGGGGCCGGATATAACAAACAACAAATCCGGTAAATCCACATATGCCTTAGTAATTTAGTGCAACAACAATTTTTTTAACATTTAAATGTTATTATCATGATGCGAATGACATGAGCAAGTTTTATGCCATTTTTATTAAAACTTGACAAGAGCATTATTATGAAGCATTTGACATCGTGGTGGAAAGGAAAAGGGTGCCACGACGACGAATCCGAAAATGATGCCACGACAACATATCGGTTCTCCGGTAGCCCACGGGGATACCGGTGCAAAAGGAAGTGACGGGAGCGTGTCATGCAAGGATGGTGGGGTGCTCCCGATTACGGGGTTCCCACATGTCGGTGGCAAGATAAAAGAGGAACATGCAAGGAACAACTCGGACATGGTGCAAACACGGGCATCTCATACTACACACATTCGTTCTCGGAAGGTCGTCTCGGGGTTATACCTTCGAAGCGTGCATTTTTTTAAGCGGATCAAGTTCGTAGAGGGAAGTAGACGTTCTCGCGATGTAGTGGAAGTAGTGGTACACGGCGATGGTAGAGGTACTCTTTGATAGCCGTACACGTTCGGAGAGGAACTTGGCATTTACATGTTCTTCGGAGTCATTGTGTAGCCGTTTGTGTCGTAGTCGGACTTGACGAAAAACACACCGGCTGTAGTGGTACACGGCTCGTAGATGTTCGGATCACCGGAAGAGGTACTTGACGTCCACGAAAATTAACAGCGGAGGCCACGAGTCTCAGGTCTCGGGTCTTGGTCCTGAACTTGAGGAGGTCGACGGTCGAAGTGGCCCACGCGAGCACTCACGCACGGGCGAGCGAGCGGGTGCTGATGCTCAGGCGATGAGCAGGGAAAACAGAGGCCGGCGGCAGGGACTTGCAGCGAAGCGAGATACGCCGGAGATGAAGAGGGCGGCCACGGGACGGACGAATCCGGCAGATGGGCGTCCAACCCGGCTGGTGGCGGGACGAGGGAGTAGAGCAGGAGGCAGCGGGGCTTGATGGAGGGAGCTTGCGAGGGGCCATGGCGAGGAGGCAGAGCTCACGGCAGGAGGTGAAGAAGATGGTGCAGCAGCGGGGCGAGGAACGCAGGGGCCACGGGGCGGCTCGCGGAAGCACCGATGGTCGAGGACGGCAAAACAGAGGAGGCCGACAAGGGGATTGGGCGTCGGGTCGACCTCCTGTGGTGGCGGAGCTAGGGCTCACCGGATCAGGGGGGCCGTGGCTCCATGGGGCGGCGCTCGGGGTAGGAGCCGCGGACACAGGGACTTGGCGCGACGGCTCCTCAACGCAGGAAGCAGCGGCGATGGTGGCCTGCGGCGGCGAGGGCGCATGGCGGTGGGGAGGATCGAGGAGAGCTGCTGTTGTGAGCGAGAAAGAGAGATCGAGGGAGATGGGATCGGGCAGAGGAAAAAAACGACAGCAGGGAGGCGGCGCTGCGGGAGGGAGATGGGGAGTGGATCGATCGGATGGATTGCTAGGGTTTGGAGAGGGGCTTTGGTGGGCCTGGGAGGCCGGCCCAGCTGCGGGGAAGGATGGTCAAAAGGGCTGGATAGAGTGGGCTTTACTGGACTCCTCACTGCTGCTTTCTTTTCTTTTCTATTTCTTCAGACAGAAATACAAAAAGAAAGAGCAGGGGGAAAAGGAGAGGAGCTAGAGAAATATAAAAATGTACTCATGATCCTGAAAATGTGCTCTATTTAACAAAATTGGTTTGGAGATTTTTAAAGGAAGTAAAAATAATTCAAGTTTGAATTCAATTCAAACTTGAACCATTTTAAACCCTAACCAAAACAATTCCAAATATGATGAAATTTGATAGAGAGGTTGAAGGCATGGTCGAGAATTTATAGGAAAAGAATGAACATTAATTGAGAAGGGGAAAGTGGCACTTGCAGAAGAAAGAACTAGAAGGAAAAGAAAAGGAGATGATGCATGGGACAAAGGCATTGGGATATTTTGCAAGTGTGTTTGCGGTAAATCCAAATTGATGGAATATTTATAATAGCTCCCTAAATATTAGGAGGATATGTTATAAAGAGAATCACCATGTGAATTCCCTCGATTTAAATGGACCGAAGATCCAAGCGATTTGTTTAGTTGAGTTACAAAAGATTTATGAGATGATGGCATGATGACATGATGCAATGCATGACACGCAAGCAATGACAACGCAACAACAGCGAATAACAGGAAGACACGTGGCACATCGGTCTCGGGGCGCTTCATTGGCGTGGAAGGCAAGCTAGGCAATACGTATATGGATATCTCCTCTTTTGTAACCGACCTTGTGTAACCCTAACCCTCTCCGGTGTCTATATAAACCGAAGGGCTTTAGTCCGTAGGACAACAATCACAACATACAATCATACCATAGGCTAACTTCTAGGGTTTAGCCTCTCTGATCTCATGGTAGATCTACTCTTGTAACACCCATATCTTCAATATTAATCAAGCAGGACGTAGGGTTTTACCTCCATCAAGAGGGCCCAAACCTGGGTAAAACTTCGTGTCCCTTGCCTCCTGTTACCATCCGGCCTAGACGCACAGTTCGGGACCCCCTACCCGAGATCCGCCGGTTTTGACACCGACATTGGTGCTTTCATTGAGAGTTCTTCTGTGTCGTCGCCGTTAGGCTTGATGGCTCCTACTATCATCGGTAGCGATGCGGTCCAGGGTGAGACTTTTCTCCCCGGACAGATCTTCGTATTTGGCGGCTTTGCACTGCAGGCTAATTCGCTTGGCCATCTGGAGTAGATTGAAAGCTACACCCCTGGCCATTAGGTCAGATTGGGAAGTTTGAACTACACGGCCGACATCCGCGGAGACTTGATCTTCGACGGATTCGAGCCACAGCCGGGCGTGCCGCACTGTCTCGATGGGCATGACCTAGCTCTGCCACCGGACGGTACTCCAGAGGTCGCGCCCACACCAGCTCCGACCCTTAGCTCGGAGCCAACTGCGCCAATCGAGGACGGGTGGCTGGACACCGCCTCAGGGGCTGCAGTCTCGACGGTGATCGAGCCAAACACCAGCATAATCCTCCGTGCAACCCGTGACTTAAAGGTGTCGGACTCTCTTTCAGACCCAGAATCATCTGCGCCCCTGCCAATCGAATCTGAGTGGGCGCCGATCATGGAATTCACCGTCGCAGATATCTTTCAGCACTCGCCCTTCGTCGACATCCTGAATTCAGTAAGGTCTCTCTCTTTGTCAGGATAGCCCTGGCCGGATTATGGCCAACAGGACTTGGATGCGGACGACGAAGAAATTCGACGCCCACCCACCACCCACTTTGTAGACACTGTCGATGATTTAACCGACATGCTCGACTTCGACTCCGAAGACATCGACGGTATGGACGACGATGTAGGAGACGAATATGAACCAGCACCTATAGGGCACTAGAAAGCCACCTCATCGTATGAAATATACATGGTGGATACACCCAATGAAGGCAACGACGACGAGATAGCGGAGGATGACCCCTCCAAGAAGCAACCCAAGCGCCGACGTCACCGGCGCCGCTCTAAGCCCCGCCAAAGCAAAAGTGGTGATACCGGTGCAGGAGATAATAACACTCCGGGTAGCGCCGAAGACAACGAAACCCCCCTCCAGCAAGAGTTAGATCAGGAGGATGAAGATGCCAGCTCTCCTGAGAGAGCGGCTGGCGGAGAGGAGGAGGATGACAATTACATGCCCCCCTCCGAAGACAAGGCAAGCCTCGGCGACAATGAATTCGCCGTACCAGAGGATCCCGTCGAACAAGAGCGCTTCAAGCGCAGGCTTATGGCCACGACAAATAGCCTGAAGAAAAAGCAGCAGCAGCTTCAAGCTGATCAAGATCTGCTAGCTGAAAAATGGACTGAAGTCCTTGCAGCCAAGGAATATAAACTCGAGCGTCCCTCCAAGAGTTACCCAAGGTGCAGGTTACTACCCCGACTGGAGGAAGAAGCGTATGATACGGCTGACCGGCCACCTCGTGGCCACGATAGAGAGGCATTCATGCCGAAAGCTCAGCCCCCACCCCAACGCCATCCAAATAAAAAGGCATGGGAAGATACGCCAGACCTGCGAGACATATTGGAGGACAAAGCAAAGCACTCAAGATCGATCTAAGGATCACGAGGGCGCACCACTCTACGAGACGGTAAACGTCACGCCGGATACAGTAAAAGCAAATCCGGCCGGGCCGAACACGGTGGGCAGGACCCATACGAGTTGCGTCGCGATATAGCCCAATACAGAGGCGCCGCACACCCCTTTGCTTCACAGACGAAGTAATGGAACATCAATTCCCAGAAGGTTTCAAACCTGTAAACATTGAATCATACGACGGCACAACATATCCCGCGGTATGGATTGAGGACTTCCTCCTCCACATCCACATGGCCCGCGGTGATGACTTACATGCCATCAAGTACCTCCCACTAAAACTCAAAGGACCAGCATGACATTGGCTTAACAGCTTGCCAGCGGACTCCATTAGCTGTTGGGAAGATCTGGAAGCCGCATTCCTCGACAACTTTCAGGGCACTTATGTGCGACCACCAGACGGCGATGACTTGAGCCACATAATTCAGCAGCCAGAAGAGTCGGCCATGCAATTCTGGACTCGGTTCCTTACAAAGAAAAATAAAATCGTCGACTGTCCGGATGCGGAGGCCTTAGTGGCTTTCAAGCACAACATCCGAGATGAGTGGCTAGCCCGGCACCTTGGTCAGGAAAAGCCGAAATCTATGGCAGCCCTCACGACGCTCATGACCCGCTTTTGTGCGGGAGAAGACAACTGGTTGGCTTGTAGTAACAACATATCAAAGAACCATGGTACCTCAGATACCAAGGACGGCAACAGCAGGTCACGTCGCAACAAGCATAAGCGCCGCATTAACGGTGAAAGCACTAAGGATACGACAGTCAATGCCGGATTCAAAGGATCTAAACCCGGTCAGTGGAAAAAGCCATTCAAACAAAGTACGCTGGGTCCGTCTAGCTGGACCGTATACTCGATCGCTCGTGTCAAATACACGGCACCCCAGACAAGCCAGCCAATCACACTAGCAGGGATTGTTGGGTGTTCAAGCAGGCCAGCAAGTTAATCGCCGAAAACAAGGACAAGGGGCTGCATAGCGATGATGAGGAAGAACCCCGGCAGCCGCACACCGGAGGACAGAAGAGGTTTCCCCCGCAAGTACGGACGGTGAACATGATATACGCAACCCACATCCCCAAGAGGGAGCGG
The DNA here is from genome assembly GCF_002162155.2 of Triticum dicoccoides. Taxonomy (NCBI): domain Eukaryota; kingdom Viridiplantae; phylum Streptophyta; class Magnoliopsida; order Poales; family Poaceae; genus Triticum; species Triticum dicoccoides. The sequence goes on from NC_041382.1 coordinate 125,028,555, forward strand.
AAGCGTGCGCTCAGGGACGTATATGCGCTGGAGCCAGTCGCCCCGAAGTTCAACCCTTGGTCCTCCTGTCCGATCACCTTCGATCACAGGGACCACCCCACTAGTATCCGTCACGGCGGATTCGCCGCACTGGTCTTAGACCCAATCATCGACGGATTTCACCTCACCCGAGTCCTCATGGACGGCGGCAGCAGCCTGAACCTGCTTTATCAGGACACAGTGCGCAAAATGGGTATAGACCCCTCAAGGATCAAACCCACAAAGACGACCTTTAAAGGCGTCATTCTAGGCGTACAGGCCCACTGCACAGGCTCAATTACACTGGAAGTGGTCTTCAGATCCCCGGATAACTTCCGAAGCGAAGAGTTAATCTTCGATATAGTCCCGTTCTGCAGTGGTTATCACACACTGCTCGGACGAAGCGCATTCGCTAGATTCAATGCGGTACCACATTATGCATACCTCAAGCTCAAGATGCCAGGACCTCACGGAGTTATTACAGTCAATGGAAACACAGAGTGCTCTCTTCGAACAGAGGATTACACCACGACCCTCGCAGCAGAAGCGCAAAGCAGCCTCTCAAGGCAATCTACCAGCTCGGCGTTTCAAAGCCCGGACACCTTCAAGCGCGCTCGGGGCAATCGGCAAATAGACCGCTTGGTGCGATCTGAGCTCGCGTAGCAATACGATGGCCACCCCAATCCCAGCCCAACGACGTTGTTCGTGCCGCACGTACATCATTACGCATTAAAAATACCATGGGCACAGATGGGGAGGGGGAGGCACAACTACGGCACGTCCCAAAACGCGGCCTAAACTGCACCAGGGGCTTCCCATTTGGTTATTTTTCTTTTTCTTTCAGGACTTCAATCTCTGGAAACTCTGTCCGGTAGCTCTATTGCCGAACACATGATACAGCAACCAAGGAGGCCGACGACTACGGAATTCCCAGGTGGATTACAGATTTCACATAATTCCTCAGCTCGCCCTTGGAAGGGACATAGTCCTACTCTTTTGCTCATTACACTATCTGTATCACTCTGCTTTAATGCAATTTTTTAATATACAATGCATGACATTATGATTATTATCGCATTTTTGTTATATGTATACATATCTATGTGTCCATTAATGAAGCCTAGCAACCGTACACTCTGGTACGGCCAATGCACCAGGGGCTTACGTACCCACAATATGGTGTGAAAAGTCCGAACACTTTCACAAGTGCGGCACCCCGAACTTATAGCATTATATGCATCAGCTCCGAATCATGTCTTTGGTCAAATGTTGGGTTTGCCCGGCTCCTATGTTTTGGTACCTTACGTTCCGCTCTATCGGCTAAGGTAGTGCTAGGAGAACTACTACGATTGTGCCCCGGTTCTGCCGGGCCGAGCACCTCAGTAGAGAAAGCTAAAACTGACTGTCATGATAAGGCGAGAGACTGGTCGCTGTTTGGCAAGGTTTTTCGAGTCGCTAAAGACTTATGCCGCTTAGGGCGAGGGGCCGGCTCCGTCCGGCTTACAAGCATGTATCGCGCCCCGAATTCAGCCTTCCGAATACCAGGGGTTTTGCCGAAATTTAAAATTATAGAATTCTATGGCTAAGTGAGAGTGATAAAGCATTATTAGTCCGGTTGCCTTGTTCGTTGTGCTGAGCACCTCCCTCGAAGGACCCAAACATGGGAACAAGAGTGCTCAGGTTTACCCTGAACACTCCGGCACTCGTGGCATGGGGGCAGAAGCCGAGGACAAGCCATCTATCAGATTGGATAAACAGCCAAACAGAAGGTAATATATTAAATTCACACAAGCGTTGCATAGCGCATATGAAACAAGTTTTCATTACACAGGATAAAAAACGAGCAAGTCTCATTCAAATATTACATTTTGTGAACACTCATCCGCGATAAGACGGGCGCCCGGCAGAACACCCTCGTAGTACATCTCGGGGTGGCGGTGCTCCTTGCCCTCCGGCGGCCCCTCCTTGATAAGCTTCACGACGTCTAGCTTGACCCACTGCGTTTTCACACGGGCGAAGGCCCGGCGTGCACCTTCAATGCAGACGGATCGCTTGACGACCTCCAGCCATGGGCAGGCATCCACAAGCCGCCTCACCAGGCCAAAGAAGCTGTTCGGAAGGGCGTCGCCAGGCCACAACCGGACTATGAAGCCCTTCATGGCCTGATCGGCCGCCTTATGTAGCTCGGCCATCTGCTTCAGCTGGTCGCTCATTGGCACCGGATGTTTGGCCTCAGCATACTGAGACCAGAACAGCTTCTCCGTCGAGCTTCCGTCCTCGGCCTGGTAGAATAGTGCGGCATCGGACACACTGCGGGGCAAATCTGCGAATGCTCCTGAAGAGCTCCGGATTCGGGTAAGTAATCGGTAATTCACCGTTGCATGCTTGCTTTGCATATAGAAAACCTTACCCGCCGCTATCTTCTTCATCGCGTCAATCTCCTGAAGGACCTTCTGGGCCTCGGCCATGGCACTCTTTGCGCTCTCACGGGCCGCGGCAAGCTCAGACTCTCTTGTCTTCAAGTCAAGCTCCAACGCCTCGTGCTTTGTCATGAGAGCCTGGAGCTCTTGCCGCACCTCACCCACTTGAGCCTCGTGCCTCTCTCGCTCGGTGCGCTGCTGGGCCGCCTTTTCTTCGGCCTGGGACAACGCTTGCTTCAGGTGTGACGCCCGGATATTTAAACTACAATAATTCCCTGTTAATGATGCCACGTCACCGCGGTTACTATTGTTAATCTCGCGTTAGTTCAAAACGTTTCAAATTCAAATTTGAGTTAAAGGCAAACAACAAAGATTTCAAAAGTCAAAACTATAATGTTCTTAATGTGACAAATAAATCATGGATAATATTGGTGAAGAAACAACATCTTTATAAAATAATTAAATACCCTAAAGTGATTAAAACAATAGCAAAAACAATTAATTATACTCCTGTTGTATTCTATAAAATACTAAACTATTTTAGCTAGGTGCCAAAGTTATTATGGCAGTGATATAATTAATGTTACTATTTTAGGTGCTAGTTGAATGTTTTACAAAACCAATGCAATTTAGGAAACTAAAATAAAACAGTAAAGTAAAACTAAATAGAAAAGAAAAGGACAAACATAAATAAAACAATGAAAAGAAGAAAACTCCCCTGGCCATCTGGGCCAAACAGCCCAGCCGGCTAGCCCACTAGTCCTGCTGGCCCCCTCACTCCCTTAACCCCCACACCCACTGAAACCCTAGCCCATGACCGCACAAACCCCCACCCCCGATCTCTCTCTCACCCGCCCTCCCGATCCAGATCGGATCGAGCGCCTTGCCCCTGTGCCCCTCGCTGACGCCCCGTCGCTTGTCGCCGACCACCGCCGCTGGGCTCCGTCACCAGTCGTCGCCCCATCGCGCCTCCGTCCTCCCCCGCGACGCCACCTCGCCGGAGCCGCCCCATCGTCTTCGCCGGCGTCGCCAAGCCCCGCCCCGCGTCGGACGCAACCTCGACCTCCTCCTCGTCGGACCTCGCGTCCTTGTCCTCTTCCCCGCCGGCCGCCAGCAAGCCTCGGCGCCCCCTCTTCCCATCAACGCTAGTGAGGCCCGGGGCCTCTCCCTTCCTCTGCCTCACGCCTCGCTCGCGGTCACCGCACGCTAGAGCACCCACGCGCGCGTCCGCGGTGAGCACGTCTCACCGCGCCCAGCACGCCCTCTGTGCCGTGCTCCTCGCGACCAAGTCGTCCTCGCCGTGCGCCGCCTCCCTGCGTCGCCCACGACGGCCGCGCCCCGCGCCCTTGCTCCACTGTTGCTGCCCTTCAAGTCATCGTTGCCTGCTCCGTCGGCCGCACCGCCGCGCCCATTCACCCGTAGCTGCAACCGCTCCCCCTCTGGCTACTCGTCGCTCGCCCGCGTGCGCGTGCTGCCCCACCTCGCAGCGATGCCATGGCCTCGTCGCCCCGTGCAGCCGCACCCCCCGTTGCGCCCGTGGTGCTCACTGCCGCCCAGCGCGCGCGAGCCAGCGCCCGGCTCCGCCCGTGCGCGAACAACGTCGCCCCGCCGCGTGCGACCCGCGGCCTCTGCCGGCCGCCTCGCTGCATCCTGCAGCCTGCGCCTGCCACCCTGGTGGCCTCGCCCCATCGGGCACACGCCCGTTCGGGCTGGCGCCCGCATGCCCGAACCCGATAGGCCCCTATGGGCCTATGACAAACGGGGCCCGTGCCCAGAACGTCTATTAAAAATAATAAATAAAATAAAATAAAAATGAATTAATAAAATTAATTAAACTAATAATTAATTAATTAATTAATTAAGTTAATTAATCAAGTTTAAATAATCTAATTAATAAGTTAATTTAATTAAACAGTGATTAATTAGCTAAACCCTAATTAAACTAAGCAGTGTATGACATGCGGGACCCACCTGTCGGGTTGACCAGGTCAATGCTGACATCATGATGACGTCATGATGATGTCAGCAAACACTATTCTAGATAATGTTGATTTAAATAATTAAATAAATCCTAAAAATGATTTAAATCTTTTAAAATTAATATAAAATAAACCGTAGCTCGGATGGAAAAACTTTGTACATGAAAGTTGCTCAGAACAACGAGACGAACCCGGATACGCAGCCCGTTCGTCCGCCACGCATCCCTAGCATAGCGAACACGCAACTTTCCCCTCCGATTCATCTGTCCGAAAACGCAAAACACCGCGGATATTTTCCCGGATGTTTCCCCCTTCACCGGTATCACCTCATACCGCGTTAGGGCACCCCTAGCACCGCTACTTGCCATGTCATGCATCACCATGCATTTGTTTGCATTATATTTATTTTTTCTTCCCCTCTTTTCTCGCTAGACAGCGAGACCGACGCCGCTGCTACCCAGTGCGACTACAGAGTTGACGACCCCTCTCTCTTGCCAGAGCAACCAGGCAAGCCCCCCTCCCTTGATCACCAGATATCGCCTACTCTACTCTCTATACTGCTTGCATTAGAGTAGTGTAGCAGGTTACTGCTTTCCGTTAATCCTATCCTGATGCATAGCCTGTCCTTGCTACTACTGTTGTTACCTTTACCTGCAATCCTAATGCTTAGTATAGGATGCTAGTTTATCATCAGTGGCCATACATTCTTGTCCGTCTGCCATGCTATACTATCGGGCCGTGATCACTTGGGAGTTGATCACGGGTATATACTTATACATAATATATGATACTTGTGGTGATTAAAGTCGGGTCGGCTCGTAGGAGTACCCGCGAGTGATTCCGATGTTGGGGGCTGAAGGGGCAGGTGGCTCCATCCCGGTAGAGGTGGGCCTGAGTTCCCGAAGGCCCCCGATGGTTACTTTGTGGCGGAGTGACAGGGCAGGTTGAGACCACCTAGGAGAGAGGTGGGCCTGGCCCTGGTCGGCATCCGTGGTTATTTTAGAATAACACGCTTAACGAGATCTTGGTATTTGATCTGAGTCTGGCTACTGGCCTATACGCACTAACCATCTACGCGGGGACAGTTATGGGCACTCGACGTCGTGGTATCAGCCGAAGCCTTAGTGACGTCAGCGACTGAGCGGCGCGCGCCGGGTTGGACCGCGTAACGCAACTTCCTTTGTAATGGAGGTTGCTAGGTCTGCTCACCGGCCACGTATGCAACGTGCAGGTGTGCAATGGGCGATGGGCCCAGACCCCTGCGCCATAGGATTTAGACTGGCGTGCTGACCTCTCTATTGTGCCTAGGTAGGGCTGCGACGTGTTGATCTTTCGAGGCCGGGCATGACCCAAGAAAGTGTGTCCGGCCAAATGGGATCGAGCGTGTTTGGTTATGTGGTGCACCCCTGCATGGAAGTTAATCTATTCGAATAGCCGTGATCTTCGGTAACAGGACGACTTGGAGTTGTACCTTGACCTTATGACAACTAGAACCGGATACTTAATAAAACACACCCTTCCAAGTGCCAGATACAACCGGTGGTCGCTCTCTCACAGGGCAACGATGAGAGGATCGCCGGTTAGGATTATGCTATGTGATGCTACTTGGTGAACTTACCATCTACTCTCTTCTCCTGCTGCAAGATGGAGGTTACCAGAAGCATAGTCTTCGATAGGACTAGCTATCCCCCTCTTATTCCGGCATTCTGCAGTTCAGTCCACATATGATACCCTTAATCCTTTTGATACCAATGCATACATATGTAGTGTAGCTCCTTGCTTGCGAGTACTTTGGATGAGTACTCACGGTTGCTTTGCTCCCTCTTTTCCCCCTTTCTATACCCGATTGCTGCGACCAAACGTTGGAGCCCAGGAGCCAGACGCCACCATCGACGATGACTACTACTACTCGGGAGGTGCCTACTACTACGTGCAGCTCGCTGACGACGACCAGGAGTAGTTTAGGAGGATCCCAGGCAGGAGGCCTGTGCCTCTTTCGATCTGTATCCCAGTTTGTGCTAGCCTTATTAAGGCAAACTTGTTTAACTTATGTCTGTACTCAGATATTGTTGCTTCCGCTGACTCGTGTATGATTGAGCTCTTGTATTCGAGCCCTCGAGGCCCCTGGCTTGTAATATGATGCTTGTATGACTTATTTTATTTGTAGAGTTGTCTTGTGATATCTTCCCGTGAGTCCCTGATCTTGATCGTACACATTTGCGTGTATGATTAGTGTACGATTGAATCGTGGGCGTCACAAGTTGGTATCAGAGCCGACTGCCTGTAGGAATCCCCCTTCCACACTCCTTGACCGAAGTTGAGTCTAGTCGATGAAAATTGTTTTACTAATTTGGTTGTGCGGCCCATGGGCCCACGTCGCTATTTGGGTGGTATTAGGATCTTTTACTCCTCGTCTATACTCTGGGACTCTGATCTCTCTTCTGTTTGGGTTAAGTGATTTTGCTAACTCTAACTCTAGGTTCTCGTAACAACTTTCTCCTGGAGAGCCACTTATTACAGATGATCGCCTGCTGCACCAGAAGATTCTGCAGATACACTTTGATGTTTCTCGAGACCCTGTGCCAACTGCCTTGCAGTTCCTGACCACCGATAATCCCCCTGAATAACATCCTTGACGCTTGTACCTTCATCCCTAGTTGCTCATGTTATTACAAGATACCACTAGTACTCTCCGTTGTTCCGAGAATCATTGTGCCTTCTACTTTGTAGCTTCTTTTTGCACTAAGGATAATTCACTTAACCGGGGTCTGCTCATCCCCAGTTGTTCATATGCTTTTCAAAATACTTGTAAATGCTATTCGATCCTCCAAAAATCCTTAGTAGCTTATTGCTCTGCAATAATTGTCTGCTTGCATGATGGATGCTTTCCATATGTCTGGCAATATTCATTAGCATCCTTAGGCACCGTCATTTTGATCCTATTGATTCAATATGTTGCGAATACTCGCAATCCTCAATCATATCCTAGAATTCATCCTTCCGGCTCAGACGTCATTTTCTTACATGAGCTGAATCTCGGCCAATCGAATTGTTGTCGATTTTATCCCTAAGCTTACTCAGCTTATCCATCCTTAATCAGAGTGTTTGCTTCTGATCCCTTGATTTGGAAATCGCAATTCCTTTGCATTTGAGATTTGAATTAGTTAGTTATTCCCATAATCTGATGCCTTTGCATTCTTTCTTCCTCTGATTGAGTACCGATACTCACGTCAGCTCCGTTAGGGATCGCCAAACCCATTGCTGGGTTGTCATCTAATGGTATCATTCACATTCAAATCTTGTGAGTTCATTCCCTGATGCATAATGCTTTGACAACCATGCTCTACTTCCGAGCTTGTGTTAATTACTCCTAAAAATTCGTGGTATATGTTTCTAAGATGCCCCGATGGGTTGAACCTATGCCTTCCTTAATCTCTGTGAACCCGAAAGTTTTCACGGGTCATACTCCTCCGGTAATTCACCAGGTAGGTTTTGACACTGAAATCATTTTTATCTAGAGCAATGAATGAAAGGTTATGCATTGGAGAAGTGGGAGTCGACCTTGAACTTTGTGTTCATGCCCATGGACACAATGAAGATCTTATCATTAAAGCTTCTCCTAAATTAATTATTCCTTTGGTATAAGTTCATCTTATATCTGGGATCTAGCCTTTTGCAATCGTGGTTCCGACCATGTTCTCCTTTAAATACCATTTCTCGTGCCAGTTTAAGCACTTGTCTTCTGTAGAGCAATACACCAGTCCAACCTCTACTTTGATCTGTCATCAAGTGTTACCCCCTCTGGTATCTCGAGAATATCCCGGAACTACATAACTCCTTATGAGTTCTTCATCTATTATTATTCTCACCGATTCCAATTTTTCCCCGGGTTCTGAGTTGTTAGGCACTCAAGGACACCGATAACGGAATCGAGTCTGCACTGTGATTCAACGAGGATTAGAGATCTTCATCGCTTACAAGTTTAATACTCCATCATGTCTTTCCTAGCTTGAACGGCTACATCATTATCGTGCTAATTTTAATCATCAGCATTCTGAGCTCTTCAAGGATATCAACTGAATTCATGATGAGAAATACCATCCTTGCCCCCGATGATTTGTGTTATCTTCGGCCACTTTATTGCCTTCCCTCCAACACAAACTTTTTCGTGTTTTGTGTTATACCTTGAGTTCCTTGCTATCCAACATTTGTTCTTCCTTACCTTGGAATATTACCACCTTTTATGTCAAGAATGTTGTGGTAATTTTACCGCCTCTTGAGAATTCTTGATATAGTAATATCTCTCGCCATTTGCGTTCATTTCTTGGTCTCCGTGTTGTTTGTAACCGGAATACCGACAAATGGTCTGTGATGTGTAAATTCTAAACTTCTAGCAACCCTATTGCTTCGAAGTTATTGGTCTACAATTTCATTCTAAGTCTATTGCTTATTGAATCATCATTCGAACATTGATCGTGCTACCTAGACCAGATTCCTGGGTGCACCCTTCTATCATTGTTCAGTTGTGTATGTTTCCCTCGAGCATACAACATTATATCATTTGATCCGACAAATGATATTTCCTTGTTCACATAACTGTGGAAATCCATCTTTTTGGATACCTCGTTGGATTATCGCTGAGTCCATCAGCCACCTCCTCATCCTCTCCTTGGCTTAATGATGAATCCCTTCGTGTATCCAGAGTCCGACCTTTGCTTGAATACCACGTCAATGCTATCTCGAAGCATGTCTATGGTACTCCGGTTTTCAACAGGAACATTTGAAGCCCAATGCTAAATGTTTCCTGCTCAATTATCCAAGCACCGTTGTATGGGTAATGTCATGAAATTTCTTTCCCCTTACCTAAATGGTTTTCTACTTCTATCATGTCCTGGATATCATGCTCTGCTTGTCCTTGAGAAGGATATACCCTGAAATATGTGTTTAAACATATTTTCATTTCCATTACTTCTTTATCCTTTCCAGTAATCTGACTTAACTAAGCAATGATAATTCCCTGCTTAGGTAAGCACTTTGTTGTACCACTCTGCCGGTAAGAACCTGTTACTATTGTTAATGACATTTCGATAACCGCCAATGGACGAGAACTTTGTCTACTGGTCCGCCTCGTTCAACGAGCAGGAAAATGGTTCTCTTCGTCCCTCGCCCTTGGTATCAATGTTGTTGCCGACCTAACTGACAGGCTACCCTCTAACATGCCTTGCTATCATGACCGTGTAAGATGTCAGCCCCCTTTCTACTTTAAACCACATGGTGGGCCCATAACCCACAGTTCCACAGGAACGAAACCTGACTCTCCTATACACCCCTGTCCCCAAGGTTGTACCTCACGTGTGGCCTCGTATGTAATTCGCGAGCCACCTTCCTAGTGATCTATACTGGTATCAGGCACAATAGTTATCCCCATTGCTTTGAACCCCTTTCATGCCCTGTTTCAGGCATCGAACGATTGCCTGCCCGCTCGAAACTTCCCATGATACCTACTTACTTTGCTCTCGATATTTTCTTAAGTTTTAATTCGAGAGTTACTTTCCGCCACCTTCCCCGATGTTATCGACCAGGTAGTCAACCTTGTAGAGGTCCGTTCTTTCGGAATAACCACCCTTTATTCTTTCGTAAGTACGATGGAGATCCTGCAGAAAGGATGCCGGCTTCATCATGACGACTAAATCATAGGAATGAAGAAATCAACTCTATGGATCGGCCTCTTTGAGAAAAGCAACCAAGACCGAGAAGACTCGATAGAATTTCGTAACCACATCTTTCCCCTTACTCTACCTCTTAAATCTCGGGACGAGATTTCTTGTAGTGGAGGAGAATTGTGACGCCCAGATATTTAAGCTACAGTAATTCCCTGTTAATGATGCCACGTCACCGCGGTTACTATTGTTAATCTCGCGTTAGTTCAAAACGTTTCAAATTCAAATTTGAGTTAAAGGCAAACAACAAAGTTTTCAAAAGTCAAAACTATAATGTTCTTAATGTGACAAATAAATCATGGATAATATTGGTGAAGAAACAACATCTTTATAAAATAATTAAATACCCCAAAGTGATTAAAACAATAGCAAAAAAACAATTAATTATACTCCTATTGTATTTTATAAAATACTAAACTATTTTAGCTAGGTGCCAAAGTTATTATGGCAGTGATATAATTAATGTTACTATTTTAGGTGCTAGTTGAATGTTTTACAAAACTAATGCAATTTAGGAAACTAAAATAAAAAAGTAAAGTAAAACTAAATAGAAAAGAAAAGGACAAACATAAATAAAACAATGAAAAGAAGAAAACTCCCCGGGCCATCTGGGCCAAACAGCCCAGCCGGCTAGCCCACTAGTCCTGCCGGCCCCCCTCACTCCCTTAACCCCCACACCCACCGAAACCCTAGCCCACGACCGCACAAACCCCCACCCCCGATCTCTCTCTCACTCGCCCTCCCGATCCAGATCGGATCGAGCGCCTCGCCCCTATGCCCCTCGCCGACGCCTCGTCACTTGTCGCCGACCACCGCCGCTGGGCTCCGTCACTGGTCGTCGCCCCATCGCGCCTCCGTCCTCCCCCGTGACGCCACCTCGCCGGAGCCGCCCCATCGTCTTCACCGGCGTCGCCAAGCCCCGCCCCGCGTCGGACGCAACCTCGACCTCCTCCTCGTCGGACCTCGCGTCCTCGTCCTCTTCCCCGTCGGCCGCCAGCAAGCCTCGGCGCCCCCTCTCCCCATCAATGCTGGTGAGGCCCGGGGCCTCTCCCTTCCTCTGCCTCACGCCTCGCTCGCGGTCACCGAACGCTAGACCAACCACGCGCGCACCCGCGGTGAGCACGCGCGCACCCGCGGTGAGCACGCGCTCACCGCGCCCAGCGCGCCCTCTGCGTCGTGCTCCTCGCGACCAAGTCGTCCTCGCCATGCGCCGCCTCCCCGCGTCGCCCACGACGGCCGTGCCCCGCACCCTTGCTCCACTGCTGCTGCCCTTCAAGTCACCGTTGCCTGCTCCGTCGGCCGCACCGCCGCGCCCATTCACCCGCAGCTGCAACCGCTCCCCCTCTGGCTACTCGTCACTCGCCCGCGTGCGTGTGCTGCCCCGCCTCGCAGCGATGCCACGGCCTCGTCGGCCCGTGCAGCCGCACCCCCCCGCTGCGCCCGTGGTGCTCACTGCCGCCCAGCGCGCGTGAGCCAGCGC
>NC_041382.1:125040785-125062806 GCF_002162155.2 Triticum dicoccoides
CGCCCCGCCGCGCGCGACCCGCGACCTCTGCCGGCCGCCCCGCTGCATCCTGCAGCCTGCGCCTGCCGCCGCACCCCGGCAGCCTCGCCCCATCAGGCACACGCCCATTCGGGCTGGCGCCCGCATGCCCGAACCCGATAGGCCCCTATGGGCCTATGACAAACGGGGCCCGTGCCCAGAACGTCTATTAAAAATAATAAATAAAATAAAATAAAAATGAATTAATAAAATTAATTAAACTAATAATTAATAATTAATTAAGTTAATTAATCAAGTTTAATTAATCTAATTAATAAGTTAATTTAATTAAACAATGATTAATTAGCTAAACCCTAATTAAAGTGAGCAGTGTATGACATGCGGGACCCACCTATCGGGTTGACCAGGTCAATGCTGACATCATGATGACGTCATGATGATGTCAGCAAACAGTATTCTGGATAATGTTGATTTAAATAATTAAATAAATCCTAAAAACGATTTAAATCTTTTAAAATTAATATAAAATAAACCGTAGCTCGGATGGAAAAACTTTGTACATGAAAGTTGCTTAGAACGACGAGACGAACCCGGAGACGCAACCCGTTCGTCCGCCATGCATCCCTAGCATAGCGAACAGGCAACTTTCTCCCTCCGATTCATCTGTCCGAAAACGCAAAACACCGGGGATATTTTCCCGGATGTTTCCCCCTTCACCGGTATCACCTCATACCGCGTTAGGGCACCCCTAGCACCGCTACTTGCCATGTCATGCATCGCCATGCATTTGTTTGCATTATATTTATTTTTTCTTCCCCCTCTTTTCTCGCTAGACACCGAGACCGACGCCGCTGCTACCCAGTACGACTATGGAGTTGACGACCCCTCTCTCTTGCTAGAGCAACCAGGCAAGCCCCCCCCTTGATCACCAGATATCGCCTACTCTACTCTCTATACTGCTTGCATTAGAGTAGTGTAGCAGGTTACTGCTTTTCGTTAATCCTATCCTGATGCATAGCCTGTCCTTGCTACTACTGTTGTTACCTTTACCTGCAATCCTAATGCTTAGTATAGGATGCTAGTTTATCATCAGTGGCCATACATTCTTGTCCGTCTGCCATGCTATACTATCGGGCCGTGATCACTCGGGAGTTGATCACGGGTATATACTTATACATAATATATGATACTTGTGGTGATTAAAGTCGGGTCGGCTCGTAGGAGTACCCGCGAGTGATTCCGATGTTGGGGGCTGAAGGGGCAGGTGGCTCCATCCCGGTAGAGGTGGGCCTGAGTTCCCGAAGGCCCCCGACTATTACTTTGTGGCGGAGCGACAGGGCAGGTTGAGACCACCTAGGAGAGAGGTGGGCCTGGCCCTGGTCGGCGTCCGTGGTTATTTCAGAATAACACGCTTAACGAGATCTTGGTATTTGATCTGAGTCTGGCTACTGGCCTATACGCACTAACCATCTACGCGGGGACAGTTATGGGCACTCGACGTCGTGGTATCAGCCGAAGCCTTCGTGACATCAGCGACTGAGTGGCGCGCGCCGGGTTGGACCGCGTAACGCAACTTCCTTTGTAATGGAGGTTGCTAGGTCTGCTCACCGGCCACGTATGCAACGTGCAGGTGTGCAATGGGCGATGGGCCCAGACCCCTGCGCCATAGGATTTAGACTGGCGTGCTGACCTCTCTATTGTGCCTAGGTAGGGCTGCGACGTGTTGATCTTTCGAGGCCGGGCATGACCCAAGAAAGTGTGTCCGGCCAAATGGGATCGAGCGTGTTTGGTTATGTGGTGCACCCCTGCATGGAAGTTAAACTATTCGAATAGCCGTGATCTTCGGTAACAGGACGACTTGGAGTTGTACCATGACCTTATGACAACTAGAACCAAATACTTAATAAAACACACCCTTCCAAGTGCCAGATACAACCGGTGGTCGCTCTCTCACAGGGTGACGATGAGAGGATCGCCGGTTAGGATTATGCTATGCGATGCTACTTGGTGAACTTACCATCTACTCTCTTCTCCTGCTGCAAGATGGAGGTTACCAGAAGCGTAGTCTTCGATAGGACTAGCTATCCCCCTCTTATTCTGGCATTCTGCAGTTCAGTCCACATATGATACCCTTAATCCTTTTGATACCAATGCATACATATGTAGTGTAGCTCCTTGCTTGCGAGTACTTTGGATGAGTACTCATGGTTGCTTTGCTCCCTCTTTTCCCCCTTTCTATACCCGATTGCTGCGACCAGACGATGGAGCCCAGGAGCCAGACGCCACCGTCGACGACGACTACTAAAACTCGGGAGGTGCCTACTACTACGTGTAGCTCGCTGACGACGACCAGGAGTAGTTTAGGAGGATCCCAGGCAGGAGGCCTGCGCCTCTTTCGATCTGTATCCCAGTTTGTGCTAGCCTTCTTAAGGCAAACTTGTTTAACTTATGTCTGTACTCAGATATTGTTGCTTCCGCTGACTCGTGTATGATCGAGCTCTTGTATTCGAGCCCTCGAGGCCCCTGGCTTATAATATGATGCTTGTATGACTTATTTTATTTGTAGAGTTGTGTTGTGATATCTTCCCGTGAGTCCCTGATCTTGATCGTACACATTTGCGTGTATGATTAGTGTACGTTTGAATCGAGGGCATCACATCAGGGTCGCCACCTCGGTCGTGGCCCCTGGCAAACATACAGTGATCATGCCATTTAGCAATCGCGTCCTTTTTTCTCATCTACAGACGGGGTATTACTTACCCTTGTTCTCCTCGAGCTGCCTCTTAGCAAGGCCGAGTTCTTTCTGGGACCCCTCGAGGGCCTCCTTCAGTACGGCGACCTCCGTAGTTAGTGCGGCGGACGCCAGCAGCGAAGCCTGCACATGCATATTGACATACTTATATTAGACTCCTGCAATATTATTTGATCCTCTGTTCGGCTTTTCTTTGTGAACACTGAACAAAGCATCAGGGGCTACTGTCTATGCGGTAACACTTCTACTACATTTTAAAATACTTACCTCGAAGCCTGTTAGAAGGCTAGTACAGGCTTCAGTCAATCCGCTCTTGGCGGACTGAACCTTCTGGATCACCGCACTCATGATAGTGCGGTGCTCCTCCTCGATGGAAGCGCTGCGAAGTGCTTCCAACATAGTGTCCGGCGCCTCTGGGTGGACAGAGGTCACCGGCACTGGCGTCTCACCCTCCTTAGAAGGGGACCGCCTGCCCGAGCTCGGATCCGTTGGAGGGTCCGGCGTGGTGTTCGGCTGAGAGCCAAACTCGGAGCTTTTGGGGACCCCGTCCCCTCGGCTCCCGGAGTCCAGAAGGTCGCGTTGAGGCGCCTCCGGGACTGCCCCCTGATTCGGTGCCTCTTGAGACAGCACCTCAGTGTCGTCGGTCGAATGAGGGGAGGTGGCCGTTGGGACTGGATCACTATCCATGTCCGACGCGCCCAGGGAGCCGTCCGAGGATACCTCGATATTGGCTCGGGGCGGCCTGCGCAATTGAGTTCGACGTTAGGGAAAGCAATGCGACAAAGGAATCCTATGGGTTACTTTGGTATCCGAATACTTACGATCTCCCCTGGGGCTTGCCCCTGGGCAACCACTCGTCTTCACTTTCGTCGGCGGCGGTGGAGCTGTCCGAAAGGAGCGTCCTTCCCTTCTTGGACCCTTCGGCCTCCCCAGTTGGGGCGGCCTTCCTTTTCTTGTCTTCCCCAGTCGGTGGGGGAGCCTCCTCTTCCTCTTCCTCGTCTTCGGGGGAAGAGTGCACCGCAGAGTCATCGGACGGTGAGTCCGACGACACCTGGCGTCGGGAACTCTTTTGAGCTCCCTTGGCCTTCTTGGTCTTCTCTGGCACCTTATAAGGGGCCGGAGTCAGCATCTTCGTCAGAAGAGCGTCTGTGGGGCCTTCGGGCAAGGGAGCCGGACAGTCGATCTGTCCGACCATCTTCTGCCAGTCCTGTCAAAATTACGGGAGTTTAGATCCCGCATAGAGCCAATCTATATATATATATATAACAAATATCCTGTAAGAGGTAAAACAACTTACCGCACTGGCGTGGCGCTTCACGTTGAATCCGCGATCCTCAGTAATGGGGGGAGGGACCGTGGCGCCCTTGAACAGCACCCTCCAGGCATCTTCATGAGTCCTGTCGAAGAGCCTGTTCAGAGTTCGGTGTTGCGCCGGATTGAACTCCCACAAGGCAAACTCCCGTTGTTGGCACGGGAGTATCCGGCGAACGAGCATAACCTGGACTATGTTGACAAGCTTGAGCTTTTTATCCACCATGTTCTGAATACATGACTGGAGTCCGGTCAGCTCTTCTGAATTACCCCCAGGACAGGCCCTTCTCTTTCCAGGAGGTGAGCCGCATGGGGATGCCAGATTGGAACTCGGGGGCCGCTACCCATGCGGGGTCACACGGCTCGGTGATATAGAACCACCCCGATTGCCACCCCTTTATGGTGTCCACGAAGGTGCCCTCGAGCCATGTGATGTTGGGCATCTTGCGCACCATGGCGCCTCCGCACTCCGCCTGGCGGCCGCTCACTACCTTCGGCTTGACATTGAAGGTCTTCAGCCATAAGCCAAAGTGGGGCTTGATGCGGAGGAAGGCCTCGCACACAACGATAAACGCCGAGATGTTGAGGATGAAGTTCGGGGCCAGATCATGGAAATCCAGGCCATAATAAAACATGAGCCCTAGGACGAAGGGATGGAGAGGAAATCCCAGTCCGCGGAGGAAATGAGTGAGGAATACCACCCTCTCATGGGGCTCGGGGGTGGGGATGATCTGTCCCTCATCTGGGAGCTAGTGCGCGATGTCATCGTGCAGGTATCCGGCTCTCCTCAGTTTCTTGACGTCTCCCTCCGTGAGGGAGGAGACCATCCACTTGCCTCCCGCTCCGGACATGGTTGGAGAAGGTTGAGGTGGAAGTGAGAGCTTGGGCGCTAGAGCTCGAGTATGCGGGAGCGGATGAGCAGAGGAGGAAGAAGGCGTGGATAGAAAGGTGAATCCTTATCCCTTTATATGGGCGGACAAAATTAAACATCCCCACTTGCCTAGTAAAACTCGCTTATCCCCCAAGCGCCGCAATTGATGGCGCGGTTGGGTTACCCACGCCCGTATTGATGAGAATCCCGTAATAGGGGGACACGATCTCTGCTTTGACAAGAGGTGTCGAAAAACTGCCTCGCGTTATGTGCGGGGCTGGTTAAAAGAAACGGTTCGAATAATCATCGGGCCATGACGTAACGTCATGTTGCCAAAGCAAGCTAGCGTATTAGATCTGTGAAAGCATTATTCTCTACGGCGAAGTGTGGAACTTATTTTGCAGGGTCGGACACTATCCTCGTATTTAAATTCTTCTGTGATGTATTCGGAGAAGGAACCCGCCTTGCAATGCGGAAGACAACTGCGCGCCGGACTCATCGTCATTGAAGCCTGGTTCAGGGGCTACTGAGGGAGTCCTGGATTAGGGGGTCTCCGGACAGCCGGACTATCTCCATTGGCCGGACTGTTAGACTATGAAGATACAAGATTGAAAACTTCGTCTCGTGTCCGGATGGGACTCTACTTGGCGTGGAAGGCAAGCTAGGCAATACGTATATGGATATCTCCTCTTTTGTAACCAACCTTGTGTAACCCTAACCCTCTTCGGTGTCTATATAAACCGGAGGGCTTTAGTCCGTAGGACAACAATCACAACATACAATCATACCATAGGCTAGCTTCTAGGGTTTAGCCTCTCTGATCTCGTGGTAGATCTACTCTTGTAACACTCATATCTTCAATATTAATCAAGCAGGACGTAGGGTTTTACCTCCATCAAGAGGGCTCGAACCTGGGTAAAATTTCGTGTCCCTTGCCTCCTGTTACCATCCGGCCTAGACGCACAGTTCGGGACCCCCTACCCGAGATCCGCCGATTTTGACACCGACACTCATCTTCAACCGCATTGCATCCATCTTGATCTTGTGATCATCGACGACATCCGCAACATGCAACTCCAATATCATTTTCTCCTCCTCAATTTTTTTATTTTTTCCTTCAAGTAATTGTTTTCTTCTTCAACTAAATTTAACCTCTCGACAATAGGGTCGGTTGGAATTTCCGGTTCAACTACCTCCTACATAAATAAAATATATGTCAACTTGATGGGCATAATTGTCATAAACAATAAATGAACCAAATAGTTATAAAAGATAATATATACCACATCCGAATCATAGCCAGGACAAGGGCCGATGGAGGCGGATACCAAAACCATCGCCTTATATAAGCACAAGCAATAATAAAAGTAAGAAAAAAATAGACAAGTATCTATCTAAAGTAAGAATTTTTTTCTTTCAGAAGAAGATAAGAGGCTCACCACAGTGGTGCAGGTGACGAGATCGGCGCGGGCAATCGACGGCGGTGAAGACGGGGACGGGATGTGATGGACCGCTAAACCTAGACAAATCTCGGGGAAAATGAAGCTTGGAGGTCGAGCTTCGAGAGGAGAAAGCTTAACTAGAGTGGCTTGGGCATTTCATCAAACACCTCGTGTGCATAGGAGGTGAGCTAGAGCACCCAAATGCCCTCTCCTCGCCGGCCAGAAAAAACAGAGCACTGTGGAGTGCTCTGCTGCAGCGACGGTGTATATATATGCAACTCATTTGTCCCAGTTCATGGCTGGAACCGGGACTAAAGCCCAGCCTTCTGTCCCGGTTCGAGCCAAAAACCGGGACCAATGTTTGTGGGCCAGGAGCGAGGCCCATTGGTCCCGGTTCGTGCCTGGAACCGGGACAAATGGGTCCATACGAACCGGGACCAATGCCCACGAGGCCCCGGCCGCCCCCCTGGCTCACGAACCGGGACGAATGCATCCATTGGTCCCGGTTCGTGGAAGAACCGGGACTAATGGGCTGGCCAGGCCCGAACGATAGCCCCCTTTTCTACTAGTGAGAGATATTGTAGGGTTAGTTGGCTTGTCACGCAAGACACCACCTGTATATATTGTAACCGACTCTGATGGAATACAATGAATTGCATCCTATAGTCTTCTACATTGTGTCGAGGAAGCAGTGGCACATCCATTAATGACTCGTAATTAATTTTGAATTAATTATTCATTTCTGACCGATAAAAATAAAGCACAAGCATATCATAGTTTTGAGCTTGATGTTTCACGACGCGCGCCAGGCGGGCGGCGGAGGAGCGAGTGTATCACTCCTACTCTGAAGCACCAATAGCAAGTAGACGAGGACCCCTTGTAAATACTTCCTTCGTCTCATAATATAAAAACATTGGGACGGCGAGAGTAGATCTCAACTTTTTTTCACTAGTGATATGGTACTAAACTTCTCATTATGTCTTGACATCTTATATGGATCTGAGAGATTAATCATGAATTATTGTTTATATGGGTTATTAAGACCCATCTAATTTAACATTGGACCAGTATGAAGGGTATGGCTGGGTCATAATTTCTTGGCCGGCCACTTACATAGCCATCCGTCGAGATGTACAGGAGGGTCCGACTGTAGCTGTTCTCACAGCAAAAAATTTTGCAGGCAAGAAAGAAACCTCTGGACACGCCTCATCCGCTTCCCTTCCCGATCTGACACCCGCTAGTGCGATTGTTGGGCCTATTCTTGGCAGTGGATAGGTTGTCGGAGCACGGGCACACTGTACTCTCTCGCTCAATTATAAAGCAGGACCTCGACATCACACGCGGCACCTGTCCATTGCACACATAGAGAGAGCGAGCGACGGACGACTTGCTGCTGGGAAGACGATGGAGCAGAACACGGCGACGAAACCCATCAGATGCAAAGGTACTCGCCGTCGTCCCCGACGTACTTGCCTTCGTCTACCTCCATCCTTCGTCCAAATGCGTAGCTTCACGTGCAGCGGCGGTGAGCAAGGTGGCCGGGCAGCCGCTGGAGATGGAGGAGGTGGAGGTGGCGCCGCCGCGGGCGCACGAGGTCGGCATCAGGATTCTCTGCACCTCGCTCTGCCACACCGACGTCACCTTCTGGCGCATGAAGGTGCGTGGGTCCTTCGCCTTCGCCTATGCCCATATGCGATGCCAGAATTTGATAATCAGGGCATGCTGACCTTTCTTTTCCTCTTTTGCGTAGGATTTCCCGGGCCAGCATCCGATAATCCTGGGCCATGAAGCAGCCGGGTAAATGCATGCATAATCTATCTATCGTCTTCCTTTCGCTGAATGATTACCATCCACGATGAGATGTGAAGCTATGTGCATCATGGCGAACTGTTTTTGTGTCTTTCGTTCCCAGCGTGGTGGAGAGCGTGGGGGAGCACGTGCACGAGGTGGCCGTCGGGGACACGGTGGTGCCGGTGTTCTCGGCGCAGTGCGGCGACTGCCCCGACTGCCTCTCGGACCGCAGCAACATCTGCTCCGGGCTCCCCGCCGGGCCCGGCATGCCCCGCGACGGCACTACCCGCTTCTCCTTCGCCGCCACCGGCGAGCCCATCCACAACTTCATCGGCGTATCCAGCTTCACCGAGTACACGGTTGTCGACGTGTCAAACGTCGTCAGGATCGGGCCCGGCGTCCCGCCGGAGAAGGCCTGCCTGCTCAGCTGCGGCGTCTCCACCGGTAACTAATCTTCACCGACAGCTAAAGCATCCAACGAGCAAATTGGTTGATTGGCGGCCGGTTGCAGGTGTTGGCGCGGCGTGGAAGGTGGCCGCGGTGGAGCCCGGGTCCAGCGTCGCCGTGTTCGGGCTCGGCGTCGTCGGGTTAGCGGTAACGTTCGACGACGACACCTCGGAATCACATGCCCCTGCTAATAATGTGATGTCTGGTTCAAGTTGTCGGCTCGAATGTTGGCCTGACGTTCTAGTGGTTGTCAGTCTGTCACAGCACAATGTACACCGCACGTTTCCAACAAGTGCGATCTAACGTGGCTGCGGTCTGCAGGTAGCACAAGGGTGCAGGATGCGTGGGGCTAAGCAGATTATTGGAGTGGATCTGAACCCGGAGAAGCGCGACATCGGTATGTATCATAAGTTGATAGTTATCTACGACTAATCAATTCATCTGAAGAAAAAATAAGTCAGGATAGTAATGAATGAACAATTGCAGGTAAGAGGCTGGGAATCACCGACTTCATCAATCCGAACGACACCGGGGAGAAGGCCGTGAGCGAGGTCCGATTCCGAATCGACCGACCTGCGCGACAAGTGCATTTTTTGGGTACTGTATTAATTTACTATACTACGTAGTCGCTAATGAACTTTTGGTCAATCGATCTCCGTCTAGGTCGTCAAGGAGATGACCGGCGGCGGCGCCGACTACTGCTTCGAGTGCATCGGCTCGACGTCGGCCATGGCGGAGGCATTCCAAAGCTCCCGGAAGGTAGGCACGGCCCATGCATGCCACATTTTCCACATCACGAGAGTCTGAAGCTACTATGTTAGACGGACTAACGGACGGTTCATTTTCCATGGCGATTAATTGATCAAAACAGGGCTGGGGGAAGACGATCGTGCTCGGCGTCTCCAGCGGCGGCGCGCCGATGAGCATACCCCCGCACGACATCCTCTGGGGGAGGTCGGTCGTCGGCTCGCTCTTCGGCGGGCTCAAGCCCAAGACCGACATCCCGATCCTGGCGCAGAAGTATCTGGACGAGGAGCTGGAGCTGGACGAGTTCGTGACGCACGAGATGGGGTTCCACGACATCAACGCGGCGTTCGAGCTGCTCACGCAGGGGAAGTGCCTCAGGTGCATCCTCTGGATGGACGGGGCCAGGGAGAACGGTAGTGTCGGCGTGGAAAATGGACGCGCGTGCAAGGCCAAGGCGTGACTGGCATCGTTGTCCTCTCGTGACTAGCCACGATAGTCATTGCTCGTCTGTGGGCGACCTATCATTGTCCTGGGCTTCGCTGTAATGTCGTTGTTCATTTGCAAGCCAGATGTGGTAATTTATTTTGCAGAGAGAAATGCGTTTTTCTCGAGAGAAATGCATTTTTTGGGAGAGAAATATGTTTGATCCTTTTAAAAAAATGATCAAATCTATTACTCTATAAAAGTTCACAGGAAGTACAAAACATGTCGAACATAATAAAATTTGCATCGAGATTCTGTGACCATCGGACGTTCACTACTACCGTCAGAACGAGCAGCTGATGCGCCCAGTAACGAGCCCACCGAGTCTACTCTGCACGCCAACGCCTTGAGCATCGTAGGGTGTGTTACACCTCTGAGTACAACCGCAAATGCTCGATGTCTTCACCCTCTAGGATAATTGTCGCGATGGCACCCCACCTGTTGTTCTTTGCAACCGCTACATCAACAATGATCTTCATACATCCCATCCGAAGTGAAATCCACCTCACCACCAGTTCTCGTAGTCCATGCCGGCCTCCTCTCAGCTTGTCCCTCGCCCACTAGAAAATTATCCATAAAAATGTGTCAAGTGCGAGCCCAGGAAGATTTCCCCGTGAGTAACCTTTCTCTGTCCGTGCTATGGTCGCCCACATAATCACCGCAACCCTAGTGAATTATTCATGCTTCATATGATCTATCAAGGTAAAGAGCCACTTTCATGTCGATGACACAATGTTTTATTAATATATAATTCAACGATTAGTTCAACCCCTTGCGCCTATACACATCGCACATCATAGAATTGACGAGCGGCTGCGTCCATGAGTCTTTGTGTTATAATTTTTGCATATGTTGTTGTCAGCAAGCCTCCACATCAACACTATGGGGACACACATAAAAACACATCCACGGAAGCCTTCAACTACTGGAGGGTGGCATTTTAGTGCCCACAGACATCTATACCCGCCCATGAACAGTAAAAAAAACTGAATTCTTTTGGCATCCAAGATGCCCGGCTGCGCTAGGAGCGTGCGGAATTTTGAGGGCACATGATATTCAAGGAGATCTATAAAAAATCGGCTCTCAAAGAAATTTTGAAAAAGGACATTTTGGAGATCCTTTTTTCCTTTTATCTTAGAGCTTCTCGTTGGTCATTTCACCACCAAATTTTGCACACTCCTAATGCACTCGAGCATCCTATTTATTTTTATAGGTAAGTTGTTTTGGATACAAGATCCAAGGCATCACAAAGTACCTCTCACAACTAAGAATTACAATAAAATCTTTTGAAAAGCATCTTCTCCATGGTGTCAATCTTTAAAAGATGAAATACCGCCAAGACTTTAGTAAAGAGATTGCAATTGGACTGGCGCAAAGCTAGTGTTACTCGTTCACCTGCACAAACTTGATTACCAAGAAAATGTTTCTAAAAGCTTCATGAGTCGTCCGTCCAAAAAGATGTGAAGTCGTGAGCGATGAATGTGTTTGGGGTGAGGATGATCCCCAAGAAATACAAGTCAGTGAACCACAAAAACTTCATCATAGTGTCTTGAAAAGATTCCACTTCCAAAAAAACCCAAGAAAAGAAACATGACACGATAACATAAGCTCATTAGATCCAAATAATCGGCTCTGTGCATAACTCTTTGTTTCCATTGCACCGCCACAACGAACTGGAGTAATTTATTCGCAAAAATACCATGATTATTGCTAGATGTTGACGAAGACTCTAAAATTCTTGAAAATTCTAGGGCCCCCACCTTTTAACACAAAGATGGCATCTGGGGGCAAGGGTACCAAAACTTCCTTGCGGCGGCAGCTATTATTGGGAGTAACTGAGCTGGGCTCATCTGTGGGATTACCGATAGCTCTTGATGTTTTTTCTTTTTTTTTAGAATATTTTCTTTTTGTCCTCCTTTGATTTACATGAATTTTGTAGAAATTTTGAATGATGTAAATTTTGTAGGAAAATTTTCTTTGAAGTCCTTTGGTTCGTAGGTATAGAATCCTATTCCTATAAAGAATATACTCTTTGTATTTCAAAGGGGGGAAACATTATCCTTGACTCAAAGAAAAGAAAATCCAATCTTATGAACCAAAATACTCCCTCCAGCCCAAATTAATTGACACAGACTTAGTACAAAGTTGGAGGGAGTAACATTTCTTTTTGAGAAACATGAGCCAAATAACATACATGTCTTTCGTACGAGATACATTTTTTTTAGGGATTCCTACGAGATACATTTTTTTGAGACAATCCTACGAGATACACGAACTTTTTGAGTCAGATGAAAAGACCGGACCATCAAGCCGAAACATAAACGGCCGTGTCGTCATAGCCCGGCCCAAAACAACCTACCTTTCCTGTTCTTCCGAGGGTACTTGGGGGGGCCAGTCTCTTTTTCCTCGTAGATAGACCACGCCCACCAGCTCTACCCTCCGGTCGTTTCGCTCTCCCCTCTAGCTCGCAGCCGCCGCGCGTGACTCCAGATCTCCCGCGGCGCGACCATGGCGGCGGAAGGCAAGGTCCCGACGCTGGCCGAGGTAAGGGAAACCACACCCCCATCCGTATGCACTCTGCCCTCTTATTAGCTTAGGGTTTCCCTATGTGATTACGCGGCCGCTCCGGGGGATCGGTGCCGTGCCCCGGCCAGATCCGGCGATTTTTATCACCCCGTGGCCGGATTTGGGCCGAGAGATGGAAGTAGAATCGCACTGGTAGGTTTAGGGGTCAAGTGCCAGTGGCTTCTGTGTTTGCGATTGGAGCTGATTGGGTTATAATTGATGTTCGCTGCTGTCGAAATAACCTCATCCAGGTTCTGTGCCGTCAGATTTTGTTGTTATTCTGCGCTACTTTGGTGCGCACGAAGACACCGCTCCATAGAATTTGGCAGATTTTCATAGGTTCGGAAGAGAGCAGTGCCTGTTTTGGCTTTACAACAATTTTTAGTTGCCTGAGTTGTAGAGTTGGATTGATGTTATGCTTTTATATTTTTGTGTGTTGTATACACTGTTGTATATGATTTGCTAGTGTGACACTATTTCTGTAATTACAAGTAAAAGTGACTGTGATCTTCATCCTTCCCCCCTATGGAGGTGGTGGTTGAGATTATAGTTGAACCTTTTCCATGCATAAAAATGTATAACCCGTGAACCACTGCAACTGAGAACATGAGCTGTACTTGTAAGGTTGGAGGTGCTTGCATCTGTTCCTTGCTCCTGCACCAGTTAATATGATGTATGAACTCATGCCGATCATCTGCTTGCTTAGATTTGGAGCCGTATACAAGAGATTTGTTAGCCTGCGGATTGGATCCCTAGCATGAATTTTAATTTCTGTATTTTTGTGTGCTCATTTCATGAATCAAAGCTGACTTCTCTGTCGCTAGTTGTTCATACTGAAATTGATATTTCATGCTCCAGACCTAGTTTTGAGAACTTGAAATCCGCCCTTGCGCAGGAATATTCACTCCCACCCAAGGAGGTCCCTGTGGAAAAACCAGCTGAGGAGAAATCTGCTACGATCACTGAGGCCTCACCAGCTGATGAGCCTGCTGCTGATGTTGAGGAAAAAAGTGAAACTCCTGAGGTGAAAGAGCCAGAAGCGGAAGAAACTGTTCCTGCTGCAGAGGAAAGCGATGCGGCTCCTGAGGAAACTGAAGAGAAACCAGAAATTGTGGTATGATATTACTAACTAGTGGCAAATAATTACATCTATAACTCTTAAGTCATTGCTAAACATATGCTGAAATACAGATTGAGACGGCTCCAGCAGATTTTCGTTTCCCCACAACAAATCAAACAAGACATTGCTTCACACGCTATGTTGAATACCATAGGTATGGTCCCGCCCTTTCGCCTCTTGGAAATGGTAAATTGTTAGTGCATTTGGATCATGGACAAGAACTGTTGTTTTGTGGCAGGTGCGTAGCTGCAAAAGGAGATGATGCTCCTGAGTGTGAAAAGTTTGCAAAGTACTACCGATCACTATGCCCAAGTGAATGGGTATGTACTTTGTTTCATGCCTTAGTTTCTCTCCACTGCTGCTCGACAGTTTTCCCTGAGATGATGAGATTGGTGTTTTCTATAGCATATGGAGATTTGGTAGTTAGTTTATGTTTCCCTGCTTACCTTGAACTTGGCTAGCAGTGTTGTAATTATCCGAGGACTTCCATTAGATCCTGAAACCTTCCTCATGCAGCAATAAAGTGTTTATCATTTGATAAACCCAAACCTTTCCGTGTCAGGCTTATTCTCTCCAGTCTTCCTTTAGCCATACATATCCTTTCTGGTCAAGAGTTGCTGTTAATGTAGCAGTGTCTTTACCGAGTCCGCACGTCCTGAACCCGGGTACACATAAACCCGCTTTTCAAAAATATATTTTAAACGCGTTTTGAAATGTCAAAAAATTCAGTGCGTGCATGTTCGCAAACTATGTCCGTGGCACAAAGTTTTGTGAAAAAAGGTCTTTATTTTTTTTCTCTGCAAAAAAGACAAATATTAGTGTTTCTAAATAGCGTTCCACGACACAATGTTGTCTTTTTTGCACAGGCCAGAAAAAAAGTTGTTTTTCCGTGAAACTTTCTGCACACACATAGAATATGGAGATGTGCGCATGCACTTTTTCCAGAATATTTTGGCATTTCAAAATTTGTTTTCCAAAGTGGGTTCATCCATGTACTTCCCTGTCTTTACCTTGGTTCGCCAGGAGTTGGTTCGTTGAGTTGCATGGTTGATGTTGTAGTCTGCATGAGATTTGGAGAACTCAGAAACCTTGCAAAATTAACATCTGTGAATTAAAAACCTGATACTTCATGGCTTATGATAATTTTGCTTAGATGGTTTCCATATGAAATTATCTTTGTGGGTAGGCTTTAGCTCATATATTGCTGTGCTATGTAGAATGTCTAGGATGATTGGTGAACCTTTTTTACGTGGTCTTGATGGCTATCTTTCCGAGCTGGTGGCATTTGAGCTTGCATAGGCTATTCACAAATTGATTCATTTATTAGTAGATCTCAAGCTTCACTTATATCGCCTATGATTAGGTGGTTACAGAGAAAGGTACCCCTTTTCACAACACGGCCTTCCTCAGTTTGATAACATGGCTATGTTTTATACAGGTTGAACGTTGGAACGAGCAACGGGAGAATGGTACGTTCCCTGGACCCCTGTAAGCTTCAGTGGCGCTGGAAGGACAAACATGCCATCATCCCCACCTCCCTGGTGACTGGACAAAGTTACTTTGTGCCGAGAATTCGTCACCTTCCTTTCCTTTTTGAGGACTACTTACAAATAAGTTTTTGACTTGATGTAAGCTGAAGGTGCTGCCCATCAGTTTCTCCCAACGATCATTCACTGGATTTTATACAACATCCACCTTTGGAATTTGACTGAACTTGCTGTTTTGCGTGGCACGGTTCAAGGCGGTCATTTTGGTTGCACAGGAAATTTCTAAACCGCATGGAATAAAATTAGCAACCTAGTTCTAGCAGTGCCGATGTTTCTGAAACCCATTTCATTTCTCCTGTCTTCTGAGTAGTACATTTTATTTGGTTATATAGCTTATAGCACATATAATCTGCATAAAGGAGGCAATGACCTGCTTCTTAATTCACAAGGCATTGTGTTTACTTGAAATTTGGTGTGGTTACTATATATCAGTCTTTCTTGTGCTGGAATGTGAAAAGTAGCTCTCTATTCAAAACGACGCTGGCCTATTGAAGCACATGCTGCTGAAAAGTAGACTTGGAGTTAGCTCTACTAGGAGGGGGTATGTTCGAATGGTGTCCAATACTTCTGTAGTCATGGTCAGGTTGGTGTTTGTCTAGATGGTTGCCAATATTTCGGTCTGCCAATGACAATTTGGCAACTCAACCTCATTTTTCTAGCCAATGTTAGTCAAGCCATGGGTAAATAAAAGCCTGACCAAAATATTGGCTAGCCAAATACAGTATTTAGTAGGGCTAACTTGGGCTCAAACTAAGCACCCTTGTGAGATGAGGAGATGAACGCCCTGAGTGGGTTAGCCAAATATTAACTTGGCTATGGTAGTTCGTTGAACTTGCCTTCTTGATGCTTCTTTGTGTCTCCACAAGATCACCGACCTCCTTGATGCTTGTTTGCGTCTCCACAAGATCACCGACCTCCTCAACTCGGGATCATCCTCCCTCTCATTATCTTCCTCGCATGACCATCAACCATGGACATCTTTATGTTATCGAGGCCAAGTATGTGCGATTCATCCAACTGATACATGGAGCTTTTACTCCTTCGAGGCAGGAAGAGGAGGCATCACGGGTGGGAGAGAGGAGGGAATAGTTTGCTAAGAAGTGGTGGCGGATGCTCAAAATTGAGAGTGGGGGAGATTTTTTGGCTTACCTTTTACTCCCTCCGTTCCAAATTACTCGTCGCAGAAATGGATATATCTAGAACTAAAATACATCTAGATACATCCATACCCGCGACAAGTAATTCGGAACGGAGGGAGTAGAAGTTAATAGTTTGAGACTTTGGTTAGGTGCGTCTTAACTCCTCAAAACATAATCTTTTGAGGAGTTAGCCGTTTTTGAGAGTTTGGCTAGAGATGCTCTAACAACCTAAAGTTGTCTAAAGCTTCAAATTAAACCATTTACTAAAGGAAAAAGGGGTAGGAGCTGCGCGCCTGAGCCATTCGTCTCAAGATGTTACTCTCTGTTGTACGGTTGTACAATTACTCTGAAGTGGTAAGTTGATGATATGGTTTTAGGGGAGATCAAGCTTTGTGTAGTGTTACTTTGTCTATAGCTCTTGCATACAGTGCAAGAAACCCAACGGGAACAAGCTCTTGAGGTTGTTTGAGTTGTTACTCTCTTAGATCTATTCCATTTTATTGTGTTCCTTGGAGATGCTTGTGAGTTTTTTCTTTTCTTTTGGCGTTGAGATGCTTTTGAGTTCATTATGAGTTTTCTAGACCAGTAAGTGACATTTTAAAGAGTTTTCACTCATATTTGTTAGTTGGTGTTGCTTACGACTGTTTATTCCCATTTCTAGAACAACATAGCTCTAGTAAGCTCATATTTTGAAAGCTCGTTAATTGGATTTGATAATGAAGCATACATGCAGAACATTCTTCTGTGCAGTAAAGTGCGCTAAAAAAATATATCTTGGAAAAAGATGTGTACCCTCACAAGGTAAATTATAGAGCACTAAAACTTATTTCCTTTACATGTTGCCAAAAATACCCTCATAAGGCAAATTATAGAGCACTAAAACTTATTTCCTTTACACAATGCCAAAAATGACTCTCATGAACACATTAGACTCAATTGATATGACTAATCGTTTGTAAACATCTATTCTAAACATCTAGTTGTCCAAGTATTCTTCGATGTTCTCTCACACTAATTGTTACACATACTTCATTCATCAAAATTCAAAATAAAAGATAATATGTGGTGATGTGGTCAGGTACCGAAAATCATTGATGCAAAGTCCTGGCGAACATCCAATTCTGGGCCCGGGCTCATCTGCATCCGATGAACAGTAAAATTAAAAAAAAACTGGTTTTTTTCATATAAGATATTTTGGTGCGTGAGGTATGTGCCAAATTTCAAAGCATTTGAACATCTGAATAGCTCTAAAAAAATCGAGTCCAAACAGTAAACTTTTCCACGGACTCGAAATTTGTCTTTTTGCTTACAGCTACTCAGACATTAAAATTCTCTGAAATTTGGCAGGGACATCACGCTCTCAGTTATCTTTCTTCACCAAAAAAAAAATCAGATTTTCTAAAATTTAATTAGTATTTAAAGATTTTTTTTGTTCACTCACGAGCTCATCTTGAGCCTGAGAGCCAAAACGCCTCCCTCATAGTCCTGGTCACTACTTTATTTTGGAGATAGTCCCACAGCCCACTCACCTACCTTTGCGTTGTATGCCTTACTCCTAGTCTTGTCATGGAAGATGTACAAAACATTGACACCCATATATACCATACTTCTTCACTCTTCTACTTAGCGATACATCCTCACGTGACTCTCTTTCCCACCCAAACACAATGCTAGATATTGCTTGACATGTTTGTATCCCGACCACATATAGAAATGAAAGGTGTCGGGAATTTTTCAACAACATCGAATCTTGCTGACACTACCAGATTATTTTTCAGCATTTCTTCTGATGGGGTTCGAGGTACCACGATATGCACAAGCCGTAGCTCCTCGGACTTCACGGAGTTCAAGAAGCTTCATGGACTGCGTTGCGCTGAAGCAGTTCGGTCCCAGGCTATCCTAATGCCATGAGCATAGCCGGTGACTAGGTTAAAGACGACCCTTCAGGGACGCGAGTTGAGGAAGTTTGCACATCGTCCAACCAATGGCATTTGTGTATTCGTTGGTTTCGACGTGTTGTAGTTCAAACTGCAGCGTAAGAAGTAGCTGCCGTTTGGCCAGAAACGCCCACGGTAAAAAAAGGAACAATCCCAGTAACTTTCCCACACACGCGTCAGTCTATTGTAAATCACCAGAAGAAGAAAAAAGAAAAAACAACACAAGAAAAAAAAATGAAATCCCAAACCCTTGCAGGCAGTCTTAGATATTTTGAAAGCTCATTATTTGGATTTGATAATTTTTTTTTGAAGAGAGGCAAAAGATTTGCCTCATTCATTTAATAAGAGGAATAGAGTTTATGGTTATGTTACAACACAGACAGCGCCGCAACAACACAAGTGAATGTGACCAACTACTCTCGCGTCATCAAGTATCCCAACTTTCTAGCACCCGCAGTTACCCAAAGCATGGCCTCCTTCTTGATGTTGGCGAGTAGGACCGTTGGTGGGGCACTCTTGTGACGGAACACTCGCGCATTCTTTTCATTCCAAATTTGTTGGAAATGGAGCAAGAACACCTTTTTGGGATGTGCCATGGGTGAATGACCGCAAGCCTAGGGACATTTTTTCGAATGGAGGCTACATGCAGAACACTCTTCCGCGTGGCAAAGCACGCTAAACACCTGCAATTTTTTAGATCTTGGAAAAATTGTATGTATCGTCAGAGGGCAAATTATAGAGCACTAAACTTTTTTCCTCTACACATTACAAAAAATGACTCTCACTCATGAACACGTTAGACTTGATTGATATGACTAAATGTTTGTAAACATTCATTCCGAACATCTTGTTTTCCAAGTATTATTCGATGTTCTCTCACACTAATTGTTACACATACTTCATTCATCAAATTTCAAAATAAAAGATAATATGTGGTGATGTGGCCACGTACCAAAAATCATTGATGCATAGTCCTGGTCACTTTATTTTGGGATACTCCCATAGCCCACTCACCAACTTTTGTGTTGTATACCTTACTCCTGGTCGTGTCATGGAAGATGTACAAAACAATGACACTCATATATACCATACTTCTTCACTCTTCTACTTAGCGATCGATCCTTATGCGACCCTCCTTCCCAGCCAAACACAATGCTAGATATTCCTTGACATGTTTGTATCCTGATCAAACATAGAAATGAAAGGTGTCGGGAATTTGTCAACAACATCCAATCCTGCTAATGCAACCACATTATTTCTCAGCATTTCTTATGCTGGGATTCGAGGTACGATGATCTACTGGTGTTGTAGCTGCTCGGACTTTTACAGAGTTCAAGCATCATGGACTATGTAACCTAATCAACAACTCGTGGCTGTGTCAACGCCTTCACGAGCTGCGATCTGGTTTACGCCGGCGCCTTCAAGTAAATAATTAAAGATGCGAGTTGAGAAGGTTTGCATGTTATCCAACCAGGATTGGTGGCTCCGAGTGGATAGCTAATAGCCAATGGCATTCGTGTATGCATCGACGTGTTGTAGTTCTAGCTATCGGGTGTGTGGCTGAGTTCAAGACTCCTGTAGCGTAAAACATAGCTGTCATTTGGTCAATCCGTAACAAACTCTAAATTTGACTATTATCCCTTTTGTTGTCCGACCACTACTGTTGTCGTGCCTAAACTCTGTTCTTCTTTTCTAGTCTCTTGTTTTATCTATTTCTTTCCTAAGTGCTACTACTTGCGTCCCACTGCTGCTATTCGTGTCCAGGTTCATATCACCCAGCTTTCTTTCCACGGTGCTTCATTCAACCAGTGTCTTTTATTTCATTTTAAGGATTGATTAAACCAGTTGGTTTTGCTTGGGGCCGCACTTGATACTTAGTCCAGATTTAGAGAGGGATAAGCTTACTGAATTCTTCTGCGATTTTTTTTGAGGAATTTCTTGGATAACTTGAGAATCACATGCCTCTGTATGCGTGGAATGTGATAGTATATCTTGGACCGGCAATGTAGTACACATTTCGTCCTCTCGTCACCATTCATAAATGTCCCATTGACGACACAGCAGAACGCACACCCAAAGCACATACTTGTGGTAGCTCCGTATTCAAAACACACATGGCACCATAGCAATCCTTCTATTCCAGAAAAGCAAGCGGCACCGAGAATTTGCCACTTTCCTTTTCTTTTTGAGGACTACTTACAAATAAATAAAATTTTGACTTGATGTAGGCTGAAGGTGCTGCCCATCAGTTTATCCCAACGATCATCCACTGTATTTTGTATAACATCCACCTTTGGAATTTGACTGAACTTGCTGTTTCGTGTAGCAAAATTCAAGACATCATTCTGGTTGCACAGGAAATTTCAAAACCGCGTGGAATAAAATTAGCAACCTGGTTCTAGCACTGCCGATGTTTTTGAAACCCATCTCATTTCTTCTGTCTTCTAAGAAGTACTTTTTATTAGGTTATATAGCTCATGGGTCATATAATCTGCGTAAAGGAGGCAACGACCTGCTTCGTAATTCACAAGGCATTATATGCGTACCCGAAATTTGGTGTGGTTACTTTTGGATTTTTTGACGACCTATGCACTATTGATCAGCCTTTCTTGTGCCGGAATGTGAAACCCCCAAGCTCGAGCATTGTGGATCTGTTGCCCTGAAGCAATTCGTTCCTAGCCATGTGGGGAACTGGGGAAATACATCTCTTTTGCGCGGAACGTGATAGCATCGCTAGGTCAGTCATGTAGTACATTTTTTGTCCTCCTCTCGCCATTCGTAAAGGCCTCACAGCCGACAGAGCAAAACACGTACATGTGGTAGCTCTGTATTCAAAACAGGCATCACACGGCATAATATCATGACTGCCCGTTTGCCAGGAGAGGGCGGTGGCCTAGTGAAGCATATGCCACTGGAAAGTACACTTGGAGTTAAATGGTGGCCAATACTTTTGTAGTCATGGTAAGGTTTTTTGTGCTTGTCTAAATGGTTGCCAATATTTTTGTTTGCCCATGACAATTTGTCAACTCTAGTTCATTTTTCTAGCCAATTTTGGTCAACTCATCGATAAAATAAAAGCTTGGTCAAAATATTGGCTAGCTAAATATTTAGTAGGGCTAACCTGGGTTGAAACCAAACACCCATGTGATATGAACAAGATGAATTCCCTGAGTGGGCTAGCCAAATATTGACTGGATCAATACAACCCAATATCCTCTTGGCTACAATAGTTTGTTGACCTTGCATTCTTGATCCTTGTTTGTGTCTTCATGAGGATCACTTCACCGACCTCCTCCACTCGGGATCATCCTCCTCCCTCTCATGATCTTCCTCCCTCGCACGATCATCGACCATGGGCATCTTTATGTGATCGAGGCCGAGTATGTGTGATTCAACCAACCAATACATGAAACTTGCAACATCATATTCATACGCAATACAATCATCAACAACAAACATGTCACATGATCATTGCATTGCATCACCAAAATCCCTAGCTAAAAATGAAAAATGCTTTTGTACCTTTCAGGCACTGCGTCAGACACTTGGTGGGCATAATCCTCGCCGATGGCTGCGGTGGTCGTAGGTGGCAACGGAGGAGGTGAGGGAGTGGCGAAAGATGGAGGAGAAGACGTCGGAGTCAGCAAACTGGGAGAAGGCGTCAAAGTGGGCGGCTTATTCCACTTCTTCGTCTTTGCCTTGTTGAGGGCCTTGCCCGTCGACATCGCTTCCTCGTCCGCTTGCTGTCGACAAGAGCAACCGGAGGGCGGATGGTCATCTCCATAGACGACGTGGCCTTGCCGCCGGCCTTCGCAAACAATGTGATAGAGCCCAGAGCAGTCTTCGTCTTGAGCCACTTACTTGGTGCGGGCGGTGGCGTGTTCATGTGG
>NC_041382.1:125062999-125084012 GCF_002162155.2 Triticum dicoccoides
GTTCAACTCCCGTCAAAATCTGGCCCTTCAATGGCTCTGGCAGCGACATTCGACGGCGAAGGTGGGAAGAGAAGGCGTCACGGGTGGAAGAGAGGAGAGGGAATATTTTGCTAGTTGCAGCTGCTCAAAATTGAGAGGGCGAGGGGGATTTTTTGGCTTAACTTTTAGGAGTTAACAGTTTGAGAGTTTGGTTAGGTGCGGCTTAACTCCTCAAAACGGAATCTTTTGAGGAGTTAGCTGTTTTTTAGAGTTCGGCTAGAGATGCTCTAGCAGCCCATAGGAGTATTTAACCAAAAACTACCACAATTCATGGAAACATGACGAAAAACTACCACTTTACGTTTTTGTGCGAAAAACTACCACTTTTATCCTAAACCGTGGCAAAAAACTACCAACTCATTTAACTGCTTGGTTCGGCCGCGCTAAGCCCGAATCTGACCGTTTGGGCCTACACATAAGCGGCGTAAAAAAGCAATCGGGTCCCTAGTTTTTCTTAAAAAAAGCAATTCAGTCCATGAAAGGGGACATGTGCCATGGCTGGCTGGCCACAGCCACGGCCGGGGGCCGGCGAACATCCACCGCCGCACCAGCCTCCCGCCGCCGGCCTCCAGTCATCGCCACACCGCCGCCGTCCTAGACCCACCGCCGCACCGCCATGCCCACGGCCCCCTCTTCCACGCCGCCGCCCGTGGAGGCATGCCTGGCCGAGCCCAGTGGCGCCGCGCGCCCGTGGCTGCGCCCTTGGACGCGCTCCCATGGCGGCGCCCCTGCCTGCGGCCGCATGCCTGGCCAAGCCCAGTGGCCGCGCGCCCGTGGCAGCGCGCCTGACCGAGCCCCCTGGCTGCGTGCGAGGCCGGCCGAAGCTGCTAGTTCACGACGGGGACGCAGCCAGAGCTAGCTATCACGACGGGGGCGCAGCCAGAGCTAGCTAGCTGGCTAGCTCACGCACGCACTGCGGCGGCCGGAGCTAGCTATCTATGCGCGACCGCCACTTGCTGCTGCTTGCTTCCACCACCGCCGCTACTTGCCCTTGCTCCCGCTTGCCGCCGCCGCCGCTGCCGCATGCCTCTGCTTGCCGTTGACGAGCTCGCCGGCGGGACCTGATTGCTTTTTATTTTATTTTACAGGGACCCGATTGCTTTAAAAAGTTTTTTTTAGGGACCTGATTGCATTTTTAGCCCGCTTATGTGTGGGCCCAACCGGTCAGATTCGGGCTTAGCGCGGCCGAACCGAGCAGTT
The DNA here is from genome assembly GCF_002162155.2 of Triticum dicoccoides. Classification (NCBI taxonomy): domain Eukaryota; kingdom Viridiplantae; phylum Streptophyta; class Magnoliopsida; order Poales; family Poaceae; genus Triticum; species Triticum dicoccoides. The sequence goes on from NC_041382.1 coordinate 125,064,239, forward strand.
AAACGAGTTGGTAGTTTTTTTGCCACGGTTTAGGATAAAAGTGGTAATTTTTCGCACAAAAACGTAAAGTGGTAGTTTTTCGTCACGTTTCCATGAATTGTGGTAGTTTTTGGTTAAATACTCAGCCTATAGTTGTCTAAAGCTTCAAATTAAATCATTTACTAAAAAATAAAAAGGAGTAGGAGTTAAGCCATTCATCTCAAGATGTTACTCTTTGTTGTACGTTGTACAATTACTTTGAAGCGATAAGTTGATGCTACGATTTGAGGGGAGATCGAGCTTTGTGTAGTCTTACTTGTCTATAGCTCTTGCATACAGTGCAAGAAACCCAACGAGAACAAGCTCTTGAGATTTCTGAGTTGTTACTCTCTTGCATTCTTTCCATTTTATTGTGTTCCTTTGGAGATGCTTGTGAGTTTTTCTCTTTTGGTGTTGAGATGCTTGTGAGTTTATTATGAATTTCTAGACATGTAAATGACATTTTAAAGACTTTTCTCTCATATTTGTAAGCTGATGTTGCCTCAGACTGTTTATTCCCATATGTAGAACAAACTAGCGCTAGTAAGCTCATATTTTGAAAGCTCATTAATTTAATTTGATAATGGAGCATACATGCGGAGCATTATTCTGTGCATCAAAGTATGCTAAACACTTGGTAATTTTTTTAGATCTTGGAAAAAAATTGTGTACCCTCAAAAGGCAAATTATAGAGCACTAAAATTATTTCACTTACACGTTGCAAAAAAAGACTCTCTTATGACACATTAGACTCAATTGATATACGTAATCGTTTGTAAACATTTATTCTGAAGATGTAGTTGTCCAAGTATGTTCTCTCGCACTAATTGTTACACACACTTCATTCATAAAGATAATATGTGGTGATGTGGTCACGTACCGAAAATCATTGATGCAAAACATTGGAAGATAGTCTCACAGCTCACTCACCTACCTTTGCATTGTATACCTGCTTACTCTTGGTCCTATCACGGAAGGTTTACAAAACATTGACTCCCATATATATATATATTTTTTAGAACATAGACGTCAGAGACGTCCGGCTTTAAATTAATAAAGCCCCCAAACTTAGGCAGAGTAGCACAACCACCGACCGAAACAACATAAGCTAACACGACTGATAAGAGGATAGGCCGCTAAATGAGCGCACAGTTGCGTTACAAGGCGGAGAACGGCCCAAAAGCAACGAGCACGCAGGCTCGGAAGGTACTAAGACCAAAAAAGGGGGGTTGCCCATCCCTATGCGGCACCCAGTTGAGCAGGCGACGGAGCTCGAGCCTCAGAGTAGACGGCGTGGAGACGACAGATAGCTTGGCGGTGGAGATCAGAGTCCTGTTGTCTTCCCAGCGATGCCCATTGCTGCAAGAAAACGATGCATTTGAAGATAACGTCGGCGGGATGCGAGGGAAACACCCCCTCAATAGTATACTTGTTACGGGTATTCCAAATAGCCCATAGCATAGCCGCCGCACAAGTCCACATGATCCTACGAGACGCGCCTTGAAACCCAGATAAGGAAGATACGAGCTCAGGTCGGGAGCGTGGATCCCAATCCACTCCCGCGGCCTCCCGGACCGCGCTCCAAGCGAAACGAGCCAGGGAGCAAAGGAAGAAGGTGTGGTCAGCGTCTTCCGGGACCCCACATAGCGCACAGGGGCCGGAGGCGGGGCCGTTGCGTTTAGCGAGGTTAATAGAGGTAGGAAGGCGATCTTGACAAAGTTGCCAAAGGAAGACCTTAATTTTGAGCGGGATCTTTGCCTTCCAAAGCCCCGTGGCCGCCGCCGGGATCTGACCGTGGCATAGCTCTCTGTACATGGATTTGACAGAGAATTTGCCGGAGCTCGCAAGTCTCCACGAGATCAGGTCCGCGGATTCCGACAGTCGGGCGTCCGCAAGTAGCGTCAGAAGGCGGTCCCAGTCTGCCAACTCCGGCCCGATTAGCTCACGTCTGAAGTTAATACAGGGGGGGGAGGTGTTAAGAGCCGAGGCAACCCGTTGTTCGGGTTCGACCGCTAAGGAGTATAGTTGTCGAAACTCCGCCCATAATGGGCGCTGGCCAATCCAGTGATCAAGCCAGAGACGCGTAGAGCGTCCGTTGTTAACCACAAACTTTGCGCCCCTGGCAAAGAGGGGTTTAAGGGATTGAATGGAATTCCAGAAAGGAGACCCACTGGGAGCCGCGTCAAAAAAATCTCCTTGCGGGAAATATTTTGCCCGGAGGAGGTCGATCCAGAGGCCAGTCTCCCCCTGAGTCATTTTCCAGATCCACTTGCACATTAGTGCGATGTTCATCAACTTGGAGTTGATGATCCCGAGACCCCCCTGGGTTTTGGGACGACACACGGCTTGCCATTTAACCATGTGGTATTTTCGTTTCGGTCCCGCTCCTTCCCAAAAGAAACGGGACCGCGGTGTGTCAAACTTAGAGTGTACCCCGTCCGCCAGCAAGAACAGACCCATGGCAAACATGGGCAAAGATGAGAGGCTGGTGTTGGTAAGGATTAGTCTTGCCCCTGAAGACATAAAACGGCCCCTCCACGGGCAAACCCTATTCGCCACCTTGGAGGAGAGGGGCTCCCAGTCAGCGATTGTACACTTCTTTGCCGCTATTGGGAGCCCGAGGTAAGTAAACGGGAACTGGCCTAGTTTGCAGTTAAGCAGGTTTGCGACCCGTTGACTTTCTGTCGCATCCATCCCTATGGACACCACCTCACTTTTGTGGAAGTTAATTTTTAGTCCCGACATGAGTTCGAAGCACAACAGTATGGCTTTGACCGAAGCGATACTATGTGTGTCGGGCTCGAAAAGAAGAAGGGTGTCATCCGCGTATTGCAAGTGAGACACTCCTCCCGGGATTAGGTTGTCCACGACACCCCTAATGTGGCCGGCTAGACGAGCCCTGTCTAGCATGGCGCCTAAAGCGTCCGCCACGAAGTTAAAAAGCAACGGCGACGCTGGGTCCCCTTGACGCAGCCCGCGCTTGTTGCGGAAGAAGTTCCCTACTTCTCCGTTCACCGCGATCGCCGTTTGGCCTCCCGAGACCAACTGCATCATGCGGTGAACCCAAACCGACGAGAAACCTCGGTCCAGGAGTACCTGTCGGAGGAACTCCCAGTTCACGCGGTCGTACGCCTTCTCAAAATCGAGTTTGAGGATAATCGCTGGCTGTCGAGCGCGCTTAAGGGAGTGGATAATTTCTTGAAGGACCAGCGGACCCTCCAAGATGTTTCGGCCCCGAATGAACGCGGACTGGGTTCTACTAATAATGCGGTGGGCTATCGGGGACATGCGAGTAGAACAAGCCTTAGCACAAATTTTAAACGGGACGTTAATTAAAGCAATAGGTCGAAAAAGTCTAATGTGATCCGCACCCGGGACCTTGGGGATCAAAGAGAGAACCCCAAAGTTCAGGCGGGAAATGTCTACCGTACCGCGCATAAAACCATTGCACACGTCAAAAATGGGGTTTTTGAGCACTTGCCAAAACCGCTTGAACATCGCCACCGGCCACCCATCCGGCCCCGGCGCAGTGTCCGATTTCATACCCAGCGTCGCCTTGTCAATCTCCTCCAGGAGGAAGGCTAAGCTCAGGTTCTCGTTTTCCTCGTCCGTGACCCGCAACGCAGGTTCCCACACATCCTCCCTCAGGCGAGCCCTGGGTTCCTCCCTGGAACCCATGAGTTGGATGTAGAACTCGTAGATGTGCTGGATGATATCCTGTTGCCGCAGTAGGAGCCCCTGCTCCGATTGAAGACGAAGGATAGCGCACTTACGGCGTCGGCCATTTGCATATGCGTGGAAGTATTTTGTGTTCGCGTCGCCCTTGAGCGTCCACTTTATTCCACCGCGCCTACGCCAGTACTCTTCCTCGGCCCTGAGGAGGGATTCGACTTGGGCCTCAAGCGCGTAGCGCTGGGCCCAGTCCTGCGCGGAAAAGATGTGCAGATCTGCCGCTGCGTCTAGCTGGGCTAGCTCCTCAGTCAGGCGCACCCTTAACCGCTTATCCGCCCAACCCTGATTAGCTCCCCACCCTTTGAGAGCCGCTCGCATACCCGCCCCTGCGGCAATCCAGAACTCCATGGGGCCGCGTACGCGCCCGATGCGAGCAACGCAATTCGCCCACTTCGAAAGGAAGGTTTGCTCGAAATCCGGAGACTCCAGCCATGCTGTTTCGAAGAAGAAACGCGGGCTACGTTTAAGCCTTTCCTCCCCCGAGGAAAGGATGAGGGGGACGTGGTCCGACCCGATCCTAGTTTCTGCGTGTAGAGAGCACAGGGGGAACAGCACCTCCCACTCCGAGGACATAAAAACCCTGTCCAAGACCGAACGCACCGGCGTAAGCTGTTTGTTAGTCCAGGTATATCGAGCCCCCACGCGGGCCACTTCCCTAAGGGCCATGGAAGCAATAGCATTATTAAACATGGCCACCCTTGACCAGTTAATAATACCGTTGTTCTTGTCCGCTCCCGAGCGGATCAAGTTGAAATCACCCCCCACCAACAGAGGAAGGTTGCTCACGCCAACAGCCCTCACCTTTGTCTGAAGCTCTTCCAAGAACTCTAGCGAGAGAGAGTGATTGGCCGGGCCATACACGGCAATCACCACCCACTCCTGAAGAGTGGCGCGGTGCCGCACGTGGGCCGACAGGAAGAAGCGGCCGGCATCCCAAGCCACCACTTCAAGGCAGACTAGGTTAACTCCTAGCAGCAAACCCCCGGAGTGTCCTACCACAGGCACCCAGTGCCAGACGAAACGCTCCAACGGGTCAACCGCAAGCAAGTCCCGGTGGTTGAAATCGGCCTTGATAGTCTCTTGCAATCCGACCACGTCGATTTCCTCGTTCCTAATGAACTCTCGTAACTGGGTCCGCCTCCCAGCGTGGCCGAAGCCTCGGATATTCCAGAAGATGAAACGCATTAGATGATGCGGTTTCGTAGACGGATACCGCGAGCGGTAACCGCTTTGGCCACGCGCCGTGTCTTGGCAGGACGACGGTTGGGGGAGGACGGTGCAGCCCCTGCTACTTGGTCCTCCTGTTCGGGCCGCACACCTGGCACCAGAGGAGCCCCTGCTTCCTTTGCTACCGGCGCAGCGCGGGCCTGCGCTGCCTTAGGAAGCGCAGCCTGCGCGATTTCCTTCGCACGAATGAGAGACAGCACCTCTTGCGCTTCCCCCTCATCAGCCATCGCGACGCCACTATCCGCTAAGATACCCCTCAAGCACTCATCTGGATAATCTTCAAAAATCGTAAAGCGGGGCATGGGGTTACCTTCGATTTCGAGGTTCTTCTGCGCCTGGAGGAGCTGGGCCCGCTGGAGGGACGGCATGTTGCCCTTGGCGCCCTTCGGACGGGAGCTCGTCCTCTCTTGAGTCGCCGGGGACGCCACCGCCTTGGACCGCCTGGCCGTGGGGATGGGAGCCACCTTGGCCACCGCCACCCGAAGAGCGTCCGGAGGTGGGGGGGAGATGACCGATGGGGTGTCCCCTGCCCGCCCCCCTGGGGAGGCCAGAGCCATCACCACCGGCCTCTGGACCGACACGCTCGCACGGACCTCGGGGGTGCCCGCTGGCGCCACCGCAGGTGGTTTGCGGCCCGCCATCTTCTTCTGAAGCTTCAACACGCCGCCACCACTGCTGGTCACCACCTTGGGAGGGCTTGCCACAGCCCCTGACGCGTCCACCAGCGCAACCACCGGGGAGACCAGCGTCGAGCGGCCCTCCGAGTCGCAGGACGCCGAGACGCCCTTGTCGATGTCGAGGCTCATGGTCATGTTGGATCCGTACTGGTTGAAACCCGTCTCGTTGCTGCCCACCACCACTTGGCACATCTCCTGATCCTGCGCCGCGCCCGCCGCCGGAGGCGCAGCCTGCCCATCCTTGTCCTTGAGGCCCAGTTTGTCCCAAGTAGCCGTGTCGATGGAGTCGTCCCCCGTGCTCATGTCCTGGTCCTTGTCCTTGTCCTTGTCCTTGTCTTCCTGGCCCTTGTCGAGGTCAGACGGCGGAGGGGGAGGGGGGGTTGGAGCCGCGCCCTGCTGAGCGCCCGCCTCTGCCTCAAGGCGGAAGGTGTATCCCTCGCTGTTGAACCAGATCTGCACGTATCCCTTGAGCTTATCCGGGGCACGACACGCGAAACGCATCCGCACCGGACCCAGGCCGGACAGCGACGCCAGATCCACCTCCATCGGGCGTCCAATCATCACAGTGGCGGCCATGAGGCGGTCCACATGGCGGTGCTTGGGTGGCACGCCCCACAGCTTGACCCAGGTGTCTGGCATGAGCTCGGCCGTGGGCTCCTCTGGGCGCGCCTCCTTGATGTCCGCCATGATGTCGTGGAGGGAGAAGTAGAGCTTGCCGCTGCGGGTTGCCATCCTTAACATGGCCTTGTCGGGGAAGACGACCGAGAACTGGTCAGCTCCGACGGCCGAGACTTGCCAGTCCCACTCCCCTTCGAAGAGGTGAGGGAGTTCCGCCTCCAGGATGGGGATGGAGAGCTTGCCCGGCGCCGCCGAAATGATCGCCGTATCCGAGACGAGAGGGGCACGGACCTCCTCCCCCTCCGTGTCCACGAAAGGGAGGCAGAAGAAGCCTTCGCCCGGAATCGCGTTGCCCATGATCTGCAGCGCCAGGGGCCTCCCCCTCGTGGGGCAGTAGGCAGACGCATGTCCTTCCCCGTGGCAGACGACACACAGGGGCTTGAAGGAGCACATGTTCTGGTAGTGCCCCACCCTGCCGCACTTGAAACACTCCGGCCCGTCGGCCTCTTCCACGGGGATCGGGGCGTCCGCCGATCCCTTAGAAGCCTCGGGGCCAGCCGCCAACTGCAGCGGCGCCGAGCCGTCCCCTTTATGCTTCGGCTTCTTGGCCTGCGGAACCCCGGCCCGCTCGCCGCCCAGAGGGAGCTGGACTCCTTCCGCTTGAGCTCCTTCTTCTGCTCGAGTCCCCGCCGCCGATACTCCTCCTTCTTCCTCTTCTTTCGCTCTCGCTCCTCGTCCTTCTTCCGCTCCTGCTCAGCGATCCACCATGGAGGCGGCGGCCCCCAGCCCCCATCCTCCGCTGGAGACGCTGGCACCTTGGCGAGCGCCTTCGCCCGCAGATCCTTTTCACGCTGTCGCTCCGGCGGGACCCCATCCGCACCGCAGTGGCGTATGAGCACGAAAGGGGAGGAGGAGGGGCGGATCGGAGCAGACGGCGCGCGAGATGTCCGAAGCGCCGCACCTGCGTGGGAGAGGCAGGAAACCCTAGCGATAGATCTAGGGTTCCTTTCGGAACCCACATCCACCTATTAATAGGAGGAGACGGCCTCGGCTTCTCCGTCACGCTGGGCCCGGGCCGAGGCGCAGGCTCGCAACCGGCCACTTGGCCTGATTGGACTAGCCCCGACTCGGTGGGTAGCCCCTGCCCCCCTCCTGGCCCAGTCACGGTGGAGAGCGACATTGAGCCCACCGGCCCCGCAGGCGCTGAAGCCTGCTGGCCCAACGCAGGGTCCCCCAGCCCACCCCCTGGCAGGCTGGGCCAGTCACTTTGGCCCAACACCGGAACAGGCCCAGTCGTTGGTGCCCCGGAAACCCTAGCCAGGTTCCGTGCAGCCCCTGCCCGGCCAGCCCCGCCGCCGCCGTCGCCAGCCCCGGCCGGCTCCGGCAGGCACGAAAGGGCCCGAGGGGGCTCCGCCAGCACCAGATCTCGGCGGACCGCCACCGGAATGGCGCACGAGTGGCCTTCTGGGCCCGCATCCACCCCCTTTGGCGGGCACCAGATCCACGCCGCCAGGCGGCGGCCTCCCTTCCCTCCGGGAGCAAAAGCACGCCGCCGACCAGCCACGAAGGAGCCCCCAAGCTCCTCCGCACGGGCGATGAAATCGCCCACCGAGCACCCATCCTTGGGCCTCGGCGAACCACCGGAACTACCTAAACTCACCTGAGAACCTACCTCGTCGGCGTCGATGTCGGAGTCAAACCCCTCTAGCGCCCAGAACTGGCTGCCGGAGAAGGACGGAGCAGGGGGCCGCCCCTCTGGCAGCGCGCCCTTCCGCGGCCGCCCCGCGGCAGGCCGCACCACCGTCCAGCCGGCCACCTCCGCCGCGGCGCTCGCTGCGTCTCCCTTCGCCTCGCGCGTCCCAGACGCGTCGCCCTCCGCATCACGCGTCCCAGACGTCATTTCTCCAACAACCCCCGAGTAACCCAGACTCCCATATATACCACTTCTTCACTCTTCTACTTAGAGATCCATCCTCATGAGGCTCTCCTTCCCACCCAAACACAATGCTAGATATTACTTGCCATGTTTGTATCCTGATAACACGTAGAAATGAAAGGTGTCGGGAATTTCTCAACAACATCCAATCTTGCTAATGTAACCAGATTATTTCTCGGCATTTCTTATGATGGAATTCAAGGTAAGTGATCTGCTGATGTTGTAGCTGCTCGGACTTTCATAGAGCTCAAGCTTCATGGACTGTGTAACCTAATCAGCAGCTTGTGGCTACGTCTCCTTCAAGAGTTGCTGATCAGGTTAAACCGACCCTTCAGGTGAACATAGACAAGTTGCGAAGGTTTACACGTCATGCAGTCAACATTAGGGGCCCTGAGTGGACAAGCTAATAGTAGTCAATGGCATCCATGTATGCATTGGTTTCTCCATGTTGCTGGGTGTATGGTTGAGTTAAAGACTCCTGTAGCGTGCACATTCACCGTTGTTTGGCCAGTCCGTAACAAACTCTAAACTTGTGTTGTCCCCTTTGCTACTATCCAACCACTACTGCTGCCCTGCCTACACTCCGTTCTTTTCTTCGAGTCTCTTGCTTGACCTATTTGTTGACTAGGTGCATCTTCTTGCCTCTTGCTGCTGCTATTTGTGTTCAGGTCCATATCACCCAGCTTTCCTTCCACGGTCCATATCAACCGGTGTCTTTATTCTTTTATATTTTATAAGGATTTGATTAAACCAGCTGGTTTGCTTGGGTCTGCGCTTGATACTTAGTTTAGATTCAGAGAGGGGCAAGGTCATTGAATTCTTCTTGGAGATTTTTTTCTTTCGCGGAATTTCTTGAAGAACTTGAGAATCACATGGATCTGTTTGCGCGGAATGTGATAGTATCTCTCCCGGATTGGCAATGTAGTATTCTCTTCGTCCTCTCATCACCATTCGTAAATGTCCCGCTGTTGGCACAACAAAATACATACCGAAAGCACATAATTGTGGTAGCTCCGTACACAAAACACACATGGCACATCATAGCAATCCTTCTATTCGAGAAAAGCAAGCGGCACCGATGCCATACTGCTCGTTCGACAAAGGGATAAGACATGTGGCCCAACAAAGCAAGTGCCACAACAAAGTAGACATCGAGTTAGCTCATCTGTGGACATGTCAACGGTGTTAGTCAGTCGGTGTAAGTTCATATGTCTATGCGGTTCTTGCTGAATGGAGGCAGGGGTCACTTCGGGCCTTTAGGGCCAGGAGGGTAACTACGTGACATGACCGGCTGAATTCCTCCATTACCAGTGCAACCATAGCTGAACTGAGGAAAATGGTGGCACTTTGGCAGAAAACACTACTTCTACAGGAAAAGATGTTCCATAAAAAGAGTTTCCGGATGATTGCATTCTGTGTGCAGGTTGGTGTGCAAGTAAAATAGCAGTGCCGAAGTAATACCCTTATTTTTGGGTTGACAAAGAACTTCAAGGTTGTCTTTTTCCAAAATGAAATTAAGTTCTCCACATGATGAAGATTGACATACATTGGTGGGGTATGGAACACATATAGGGGTTGTTTGGTTTGAGGCTAAAGTTTGCCCAAGGTTGCCACACCTAAGGTTAGGCAAGTTTGACCAACTTGGGTGGGCGTTTGGTTTTTAAGCCACACATTAGGGTCTCACATCACATACACTTAAAAAGTGTGGCAAGATTCCCTTAGACTTGTCAATTTGTGGCTCTCATTTTGAAGAACTAAGGGGTTGTTTGATTATAGGCCTAACCATGCCACACTTTGTCATACAATATTGCCACACTTGCCTAAAGTTAGGGGCTGTTTGTATTGTGACTATCTTTGCCATATATTGCCACATAATTTTTGCCACACTTGCCTTAGTTGAGTTGCTCAAATTGTTAGCCACACTTTGGCTTGCCTAAGGGAATCTTGCCACACTTTTTGTGTCTATGACATGTGGGGTTCACTGCTCATAAAAAAAATCCTTACCTTAGGTGTGGCTAGAACCAAACACCTACCTAACTTGGTCAAACTTACCTAAGGTTAGGTGTGGCAAAGTGTGGCAAGGTGTGGCTGGAAACCAAACATCCCCTAGTTCTTCAAAATGAAAGCCACAAGTTGGCAAGTCTAAGGGAATCTTACCACACTTTTTGAGTGTATGTGATGTGGGACCCTAATATTGCTTGCCTAAGGTGTGGCTTGAACCAAACACCCACCCAAGTTTGTCAAACTTGCCTAACCTTAGGTGTGGCAACCTTAGGCAAACTTAGCCTCAAACCAAACAACCCCTAATTTTAGGCAAGTGTGGCAACATTGTATGACAAAGTGTGGCATGGTTAGGCTTAGAACCAAACAGCCCCATAATAGTTCTCGTCAACGATATAGATAGAGCCATAGAAGATACCAACAGAAAGAAGAGAGGAAAACAAGTTATTTTATATAGATTGTTCTTTTGATTTATGTGTTCTCATTGCAGTCACGGGAAATGCGTAGGCGAAAACTCAACTGAGATCAGGAAATTGCTATTGTAGCTTGGCCTCCATAAAACTTGATTTTTTAAAATAGGTCAAAACTGAACTTTCAAGTTTAAAAAATATCTAAACAAATTATACACATATTTTCATGACTTTTTTTTGTGTAGCTCACATCGTAATGTATTTCATCACAAAAATTTACAAACATGTAGTATACACCCCATAGATCTGCATGCTAAAATAATGTAAGGGCATCTTCAACGTGGACCCCCAAAACGGACAAGGTATCCATCCACATACATTTGCGGACAGTGATATGGAAGCCGGCAATTCAACCGTGACCACATACATTTCAAACATGATTTGAACAAACCAGATGATTTTCATGCAAACCGGATGAGTTTCAATTAAGTCGGACCACATTCATTACATTTATTTTATATATTTCATTAAACAAAAGCGTTCGGAAGTTAACCTAGGCTAAATCGGCACCGACGTCCGTTCTCCAAGTCCTTGCTATTCCCCTCCTTACCCATGTTCGGCAACTGTGAGCCACGGAAAGTGAAACTATGATCACCGGCGAGAAAGAGTAAGACATGGGACACGGACTGACCCACATGAAAAATGAGGCGGCGCTATCTATCATGTTTTACTCTTTCTCGTTGGAGTGTGCGACCTAGCCGTCGTCGGTTAAGGTAAGGTTGATGATGGTCGTGGACGGACCTGCAACGTGGCCATGGTGGCACCAATGGCGCGCAATATCCAGCGTCCCGTTCATGATCAACTGTGCCGCCAGTGCGTCCCCGCTGCCACATGAGCGTTGCACACATGCGTGTAGAGCGCCCGCTGCTCCTCGATGATGATAATGTGGTCACGTACAAAAAATCATTGATGCATAGTCCTGGTCATTTTATTTGGAGATAGTCTCGTAGCCGCTTACCTACCTTTACGGTGTATACCTTACTCCTGGTCCTATCATGTATCGGTGTACAAAACATTGACACCCATATATACCATACTTCTTCACTCTTCTAGTTAGCGATCTATCCTCATGCGAATCTCCTTCCCATCCAAACACAATGCTAGATATTGCTTGACATGCTTGTATCCTGATCATGCATAGAAATGAAAGGTGTCAGGAAATTTTCAACAACATCAATATTGCTGATGCAACCAGCATTTCTTATGTTGGAATTCATGGTACCATAATGTGGTCACGGAGATCTGTGTGCTGATGCTGTAGCTCCTATGACTTCACGGAGCTCAAGAAGCTTTATGGACTGCGTTGCACTGAAGCAGTTCGGTCCTAAGGCCATCCTAATGCCAGGAGCATGGCTGGTGACTAGATTACGCCGGTGCCTTCAGGTGAACAGAGACGCAATTTCAGAAAGTTTGCACATCGTCCAGCTAGGATTTGTGTGCCAGAGTGAACAAGCTATTTTTTTAGAAAAGGAGGAGGATCCCTGCCTCTGCATCTGGGCGATGCATACAACTACTTTATTAATTATTATCATAAGACCTTGCAAAGTTATACAATAGTAAAACTAAAGTCACCGTTCCTTGTTTCAAAAAAACTAAAGTCACCGTTCAAGCAACAACTGTCGCTACTTCTATCCAATTGATGAAGGGACGCTGATAGTCTGAGTCTAATACCAAACAGACATCGCAGCCAAACCTAAACATCTAAGACCTGAGGTCCCAACCAGGACGCCTGTCGGGTATGAGGCACCTACTAGTCCGGCGCACTTCTCAACCAGGACGCCTGCCGTGTATGAGGCTGCCACAGCCACCTGCCATCAATCCATCTTCAGTGCTGTACTGCTGCACCACCTTGCCCGACCTCTCTGCCATCGACGCCACCACGACGCCTGATAACGTCACCCTCCTGCGCGAGTCCCTCGCCACACATCGGGCGCCGAGTCTCCACTGCGCCACGCCGCCGAGAAATGCCACCATTAATGTGCAGGATGAATCACCGCTCCACCAATTATTCCGTCCACTAGTCCCTCGAGCCCGTGTATACCTCCAAGAATGACGTCACAAGAGAGAAACGGCACAATAATGCTGCCGTCATCCGATCAACTGATCTAGAGTTTTCTCCCGGAGGTAGCAGATAGTGGCCTGGAACTTCTCAACAGCGATACCTTCAACAAGGGAACGACACCAAATAGTGCCGCCATCGCCGGCCTCGGCAGCAGCCGCGAGCGGGTCTTCACCCAGATCTGTTCCAATGGCCTCCATCAAGTGTCTTGTGCACAGATCGTCCACCATCGCGGCCGCTGCGTCGCCCGTCGCGACTCCACAGCCGCCGACACATCCTCCACAGTCCGGGGCCGCCGCCCCGGGATGCAGCCCTCGCTGGCCACCGAAACGAAGCCACGGAGCCCCATCAAGGACGGCCAACGGGGGCGGAGAAGCTAGATCCGGCCAAGCCCGGCCAGAATCCGGTCTCTCCCCGCGCTGAAGCCGAGGTTGCACCCGCAGGGCCAGATGCGAGCCGGATCCGCGCCTGCGCCGCCGCCCCTGCGCCAGCCCCGACCCGCCGCCACACCATGGCCTTGCACCGTGCAGCCACCACGGCCTGGACGCCCGCCCGCACCGCACGGCCGAGAGCCCCGCCGCCGCCATGCCCCGCACCAGCATCACGCCCCCGCCGCGCCGCCGCATCTCGCGCTGCCACCACACACCGGGAGGGGAAGAGAACCCCGCCGCCGCCGACGCCCACGGGTTTCGCCTGGCGGCGCCCTCCGGCGGCGGCAAGGGAAGGGAGATTGGATGGAGCGGCCGCGGAGTTGAGGCTAGGGTTCGCCCGACGCCGCTCGCAAGAGCGACGCCTCACCTACACATGCATATTATGCCTGTAATAATCTCCGGCCGGTTTGTGTGTTTCTCGAGTGAACAAGCTAATAGCCAGTGAAATTTGTGTACTCGTTGGTTTCGACGTGTTGTAGTTCCAGCTGTCGGGTGTGTGGCTAACTTAAGGATTCCTGTAGTGTAAGCATTAGCTGCCGTTTGGCCAAAAACTCTAAACCTGCATCCCATGTGCTAGAGGTAATACTACTGTCCAACCACTGGTGCTGCTCTGCCTACACTCAGTTCTTCTATTCTACTCTCCTGTTTGTCCTATTTCTTGCGTAAGTGCTACTACTTGCATCCCGCTGCTACGATTTGTGTCCAAGTCCATATCACCTAGCTTTCCTTCCATGGTGCATGGCTCAATCATCTTTTTTATTCCTTTTTAATTCATATAAAGATTGATTTTTAGATCAATTTAAAGACACTTCTGCTTCGGTACACCAACCCCTAAACACATGGACAATCCAGATTAATCGATACCTCTTCATAAATAAGGGCATGATGATCATATATTAGAAATCATTCATCCACTGTATACGATGTACAGTGAGCTGGGCCGGCCCATCTTTCCCTTCTTTTTTAATGATTTTAAATCACGAAAAAATGTCATATAAAGATTGATTTTAGATCAATTTAAGGATTGATAAACCATCTAATTTTGCTCCGGGTCGTGATTGATGCTCACTGTATATTCAGAGACGGGCACAACCTTCGAACTCTTCGTGGGCAACTCAAGAATCACGTGCCTCTGTTTGCGGGGAACATGACTTTTCGTCCTCTCCTTACCATTTGTAAATATCTCACTGTCGGCAGAGCAAAACACGTACCGAAAGTAGGTACACGTTGTAGCTCTGTATTCAAAACACACAACGCATGGCATAACAGTAATAGCCCTTCTATTCGAGGAATGCAAAGGGAACCAATGCCGGACTGTCGACTTTCTAGAAGGAGAAGACCATTATTTGAATAGAGTCCGGCAATCCTGTTCACCTCTTCCTTCTTCTAGTGATTCATCCTCATGCAACTATCGTTCCCGCCTCAGTATAATGCCATATATGTCTTCATATGTTTGATCTTAACTACACGTAGAAATGAAAGGGGTCATATTTTTTAACAACATTCATGATTGGTGATACAACTTGATTATCAATTTCTATGTTGAAGAAGATTCGGGACTCCATTGAACACGTCTGCTAGGCAATTTTCCCCATGAAAAGTGTTTCATGAGTGCCATTTGTTTCAACATGGGTTAGACCTACCACAAGTGCCACTTTTATCCATGATTATTGCTCAGCCGTGATCTATCATATTTTTTTGCTATAAGTTTGTTTCCTTTCCACAATACCACACGATTATAAAATAACCGATTCGATTTAATGACGGGCCAAATGCCGTATACTTGGCTTTGTTTATATTTAACAAAAAAGTAATATCCTCCACACTCGATCTTACGCCACTCCTCAAATTATTTTTATATTTTTTATTTAAGAACACAAAGGCATACTAATACGCACATGCAGATGCTTGTGAGTTGTTACTCTCTTGGATCCATTCCATTTTATTGTGTTCTTTGGAGATGCTTGTGAGTTTTTCTTTTGGCGTTGAGATGCTTGTGAGTTTATTATGAACTCTAGCCCGGTAAGCGATATTTTAAAGAGTTTTCTCTCATATTTGTAAGCTGATGTTGCTTCAGTCTGTTTATTTCCATTTCTAGAACAAACTAGCTCTAGTAGGCTCATATTTTGAAAGCTCATTAATTCGATTTGGTAATGGAGCATACATGGAGAACATTCTTCTGTGCAGCAAAGTGCCCTACACTTGGTAGTTCTTTAGATCTCGGAAAAAATGTGTAACCTCGAAAGGCAAATTATAGTTATAGAGCACTAAACTTATTTCCTTTACACGT
This sequence comes from Triticum dicoccoides, assembly GCF_002162155.2. NCBI lineage: Eukaryota > Viridiplantae > Streptophyta > Magnoliopsida > Poales > Poaceae > Triticum > Triticum dicoccoides. The sequence goes on from NC_041382.1 coordinate 125,079,698, forward strand.
TGCAAAAAAAATGACTCTCTCATGAACACATTAGACTCAATTGAGCTGACTACTCATCTGTAAACATTTATTCTGCACATCTACTTTCCAAGTATATTCTTCGATGTTCTCTCGTACTAATCGTTACACATACTTCATTGATCAAAATTCAAAAATATAATATAATATGTGGTGATGTAGTCAGGTACCCGAAATCATTGACGCATAGTCCTGGTCACTTTATTTTGGAGATACTCCCACAGCCCACTCACCTACTTTTGTGTTGTGTACCTTACTCCTAGTCCTGACTACACCACATATATGCCAAACTTCTTCACTCTTCTAGTTGGCGATCCATCCTCATGTAACTCTCCTTCCCACCCAAACACGAAGCTAGATATTGCTTGACATGTTTGTATAGTGATCACACGTAGAAATGAAAGGTGACGGGAAATTTTCAACAAGTTTGAATCTTGCTAATGAAACAAGATTATTTTTCAGCACTTCTTATGCTGGAATTCGAGGCACCATGAGTAGCTTAAGTTGTAGGTGCTCTGTTTTTTACAGAGCTAAAGCTTCATGAATTGTGTAACCTAATCAGTAGCTCGTGGCTATGTCAACTCCCTCACGAGTTGCTGATCAGGTTGCACCGGTGCCTTTAGGTAAACAGAGACGCAAGTTGAGAAGGTCAAACAGTATGCATTGGTTTCAAGTACTTCTAGTTGTCAAGTGTGTGGCTGAGTTTTAAGGACTCATGTAGCGTAAGCACTAGTTTTCATTTGGTCAAACAGTATCTGAAACTCTAAACCTATATCCCCTCTGGTTCTATCCGACCACTACTGCTGCCCTAGCTACACTCTTCCTTTTATTCTAGTCTCTTTACTTGACATGTTTCTTGCCTAGGTGCTGCTACTTGCGTCCCGCTGCTGCTACTTGTGTCCAGGTCCATATCACCCAGCTTTCCTTCCACGGCGCTTGAGTCAATCAGTGTCTTTTATTCCTTTTTAAGGATTGATTAAACCAGTTGGTTTTGCTTGAGATGGCGCTTGATACTTAGTTCAGATTCAGAGATGGACAAGGTCATTGGATTCATCTTGGAGAATTTTTTTTCTTTTGAGGAATTTCTTGGGGAACTTGAGAATTACATGCCTCTGTTTGCATGGAACGTGATAATATCTTTCCCGGGTCGGCAATGTGGTACACTTCTCTTCCTCTCGTCACCATTCGTAAATGTCCCATTGTTGGCAGAGCAAAACACATACCCAAAGCACGTATAATGGTAGCTCCGTATTAAAAACATGCATGATACATCATAGCAATCCTTCTATTCAAGAAAAGCGAGAAACATCAAATCCATACTGCCCGTTCTACCAGAGGGAGGAGACATGTGACCCAACAGAGCAAATGTCGCTGCAAACAAGACTTCAAGTTAGCTCAATTGTGGACATGTCAAGGGGCGTAAGTTCATATGTCTATGCGGTTCTTGTTGGATGGAGGCAGGGGTCAGTTCGGGGTCAGGAGGGTAACTACGTGTCACTACCGGATGAATTCCTCCGTTACTTGGTGCGACGATAGCCGGCCCGAGGACAATGATGGCAGTTTGGCAGGAAACGCTACCTCCCAGGGAAAAAAGTTCCATTAAAAGGAGTTTCCGAATGAGTGCATTCGGTGTGTAGGCCGGTGTTCAAGTCAAATAGCAGTGCCGCAATAATATACTTAATCTTGGGTTGGCAAAGAAATTCAAGGTTGTCTTTTCCAAAATGAAATTAAGTTCTCCACATGATGAAGAGTGAGATACATTGATTCTCGCAAAAAGAGAGAGTGAGATACATTGGTGGGGTGTTGAACAAATAATAGTTCTTGCCAATGATATAGATAGAGCCATAGAAGATACCAACAAAAGGAAGAGGGGAATACATATTATTTTATTAGATTGTTCTTTCCATATTTATGTGTTATTGTAGTAACGGGAAATGCGTAGGCGAATACTCATCTGAGATCAAGAAATAGCTAATGTAGCTTGGGCTCCATTGATCTCAATTTTTGAAAATAGGTCAGAAATAACCTTTCAATTTTCAAAAATATCTAAAAAATTACACAAGTAAAGTTTCATGACTTTTTTGTGTAGCTCAATGCATTTCGTCACAAAAATTTACAAACATGTAGTATATATCCCATGGATGTGCATACTAAAATAAGGTAAGAGCATCTCCAATGTGGATCCCTAAAACGGACACGGTATCCGTCCACTGATGCGTCCGCGGACAGTGATATGGGAGCCGACCATCCAACCGTGCCCACATACATTTCGAATGCGGAATGAACCAGACGATTTTCGTGCAAACCAGATGATTTTCAATTAAACTGGACCACATTCATTATATTTTTGATATATTTCATTTAAATAAAAGCGCCCGAAAGTTAACCTAGTCGAAATCGGCGCCAGCATCTATCCTCCAAGTCCTTGTTATTCCTCTTTGTGTCCATGTCCTGCAGCTGTGAGCCCCGGGAAGTGAAGCTGCAATGGTCGGCGAGAAAGAGTAAGACACCGGACACAGATTGACCCACATGGGACATGAGGCGGCGTCGTCTATCATGTTGTACTCTTTCTTGTCGAAGTATGCGACCTGACCATCGCCGGTTGAGTTGAGATCGACTATGGACGTGGACGGGCCTGCATAGTGGTCGTAGCGGCGCCAATGGCGCGCAGCAGTCGACGTTCCTGTTTGCGATCGCCTGCGCGCCCGCCGCCGCCACGTGAGCGTTGCCGCTCACCTAAAGCGCCCACTGCTTCTCGATGATGATAATGTGGTCACGTATCGAAAGTCATTGATGCATAGTCCTCATCATTTTATTTTGAAGATAGTCCCATAGCCGCTCACCTACCTTTGCGTTGTATACCTTACTCATGGTCCTATCATGGAAGGTGTACGAAACATTGACACCCATATATATACCATACATCTTCACTCTTCTACTTAGTGATCCATCCTCATGCGAGTCTCCTTCCCACCCAAACACAATACTAGCATGTTTGCCTGATCACACATAGAAATGAAAGGTGTCGGGAATTTTTCAACAACTTCCAATCTTGTTGATGGAACCCGATTATTTTTCAGCGTTTCGTATGCTGGAATTACTGGTGCCACCATGTGCTATCAGAGATCTTTGTGTTGATGTTGTAGCTCATTGGACTTCAAGGAGCTCAAGAAGCTTCATGGACTGCGTTGCGCCGAAGCAGTTCGGTCCTAGGCTATCCTAATACCATGAGCATGGTCGTTGACTAGGTTAAGTCGGCGCCTTCAGATGAATAGAGACGTGAGCTGAGGAAGTTTGCACATCGCACAGCTGGGAATAGTGGGACCGAGTGGACCAGCTAATAGCGAATGGCATTTGTGTATTTGCTAGTTTCGACATGTTGTAGTTCCAGCTGTCAGGTGTGTGGCTGAGTTAGAGCATCTGTAGCCGTCCCGGTTTGCGGGATCTTAAATCTGGCTCGAACAGATATTCTAAATCGGCTGTCTCATAATTTTTTTGTAGGATCCTGCATCCGTGAGCCCAATTTCTCTATATCTACGGAATTTCGCCTGGTTTTGAAGGATCCCTTTTCCTTTGACGGGAGGAAAATTTCAACCCCAACCGCTTTCTTTGCGGCCAGAGCCATGGCTTGCCGAACTCGATTCCGGCCAAATCTCACCGCCTCCGCCGGATGCGAGCTGCCGCACGCCACCCCCACCGCCATCGCCCGCGAGCTAGCTAGCTACTACTGATGCCACTACTAGGAAAAACCTTATACACAGAATCTTAGGAGTAGCGCCGGATAAAATGAAGCGCTACTGCTACTTAGTAGTAGCGCGTGGCAGTAAAAGGCGCTACTGCTACCCTGTAGCGCGTGTTAGCAAAACGCGCTGCTACTAAGTTTGAACTGGATGCATATGGCTAGCCCCACTTATCAGTAGCGCTTATACTTATCCAGCGCTACTGCTATGCTCCGTAGTAGTAGCGCTTTTCTTCAACCCGCGCTGCTACTAACCTAACTTATCGTCTCTGTGCGGCCAACCCTCTCACTCTCCCTCTCATTCACTCTCCCCCGCACCCCTCGTTGTCCGCCGCCGCTGCCGTTCCCCGACCACCGTCGTCTCCCGCCGCCGCGGATGCTCCTGCTCCTCCTCCACTGAGGTAGTCCCTTCATCCTTCCTCCTCCTCTTCCTCCTCCTCCCACCGCGCCCTCCTCCTTCGGACAATCCCTCCGCCGGCAGCCCACCTCCCACCGCCCCCTCCCCCTCCTCCTCTCTCCTCCCTCCTTCCACCCCCTCCTTCCTCCCTCCTCCTCCCT
>NC_041382.1:125084454-125123663 GCF_002162155.2 Triticum dicoccoides
CCTCCTCCCCCCATCTCTCCTAAACCCTGAACTCTTGTTTACTGTTCTTGTATAATGTAGTTTTTTTACTATTTTTAGTAAGTGTTTAATAGAATTAGTAAGAAAATTAATTATTTTTATTTATAGTAAATGCTTAGTTGAACTAGTTGAATTAATAGAACTAGTTTATTTTTAGTAAGAAAATTTAGGTATATGAGATTTGACGATCTAATTAAAATTTTACTATAGAACTAGTTTATTTTTAGTAAAAAAATTAATAGAACTAGTTTATTTTTAGGTGTATTTAACATAATTCTAGGTTGATTCATTTTGAAGCGGACATGTCATATTTTGAACATGTCACATTTGTTGTTATTTTTTTAGTTAAAGCAATTATTCCCGCATCGACGTCGACGATGCCTATCCTGCATCCTCATCGTCGACTCAGCGAAGGAGGCCTGCTTGATCAGAGGGGCCATGTCCGGGACTGGGCTCCGCCAGGCTGATACTGGGAGGTGCTACCTTCCGGGGGCGCAACTTGGTGAGGAGCCAGCCCGTCATTGACCCAAACCTTCTTTGGTGGCGGTCGCGTAGGCCAGTGACGGTGCGGAGGCTTTCGTCCCCCGCGGAGGTTATACATCACCGTGTCAGCGAGAAGGACGAGCCCGTCTTTCGCTACATGGTTGCGTTGGAGGGCAGGTTCGACAATACCTGGCAGGTTCTTCAGGGATCTCACTGGAGCTATGATCCTGTGATGGTTCCTTCTCTTTGGGTGTCCACCACCTGCATCGATACCCGTCGTTCGCTAGAGTTTTAGATGTGTTAGTGATGTTATATGTATGATACTATTCGAGATGTATTAGTGATAATATTCGACGATGTATGGACGCAAGAGATGATTTAGTTTTGCTTATTAAATGCATCCTAATTTGAATACAAATTTATTTTATGATTTAGTTATGCTTATTGAATGCTCAAATTGGAGAACTACTCCTATTTTGAATGCTCAAATTGGAGAGCACTATGCAAGGCGTATGCATTTGATTAGTTGATAGCTTATAGGGTTTCACTAAGTCTTAAGATGAGGATAATAATGTTTTTGTTTATATTTTGTTTTTGTAAAATCAAGGAGCCCCTCCATCATCCCCGATGTCGTCCGTATCACCGACCCCCTCCGACCTCAAGGTGAGACCAGCCAAATCTCCATGTCAATATGAGTCCTATAAGATATTTTGAAATGTTTTTGTTCATATTTTCAATCATTGAAATGCAATGACCATCAAGTTTGAATGCTCATATGATGTAGATATAAACATGTATATATTGTGTTGCTCAAATAGGATATGTGCTCGCCCAACTGGCCGGCCATGTTTGCAGGAAACACCTTCGAGTGTCCTATGTTTTGCTGGAGTGTTGATTAATTTTCGTTCCGGTAAATTTCAGGCGCTCGATATGTCCTTTTTTAGCCGAGGCCATGCCGGATTTTTCCTTGAATTTTGGCATGACTTGTGCTAGAATATGTAGGAAATATCGAGTGGCCTGGATTTTCTAGAAAGATAATTAAACGACATTTTGGGTTGACTTTAAGTCTGTCGAGGCTCCATACATGACAGTCAACAAATAAGTGAGGGAGAAAGTCTGCACCATTGAAGGAAATATGCCCTAGAGGCAATAATAAAGTTGTTATTTTATATTTCCTTATATCATGATAAATGTTATTATTCATGCTAGAATTGTATTAACCGGAAATTTAGTACATGTGTGAATACATAGACAAAACAGAGTGTCCCTAGTATGCCTCTACTTGACTAGCTCGTTAATCAAAGATGGTTAAGTTTCCTAACCATAGACATGTGTTGTCATTTGATGAACGGGATCACATCATTAGAGAATGATGTGATGGACAAGACTCATCCGTTAGCTTAGCATAATGATCGCTTAGTTTTATTGCTATTGCTTTCTTCATGACTTATACATATTCCTCTGACTATGAGATTATGCAACTCCCGAATACCGGAGGAACACCTTGTGTGCTATCAAACTTCACAACGTAACTGGGTGATTATAAAGATGCTCTACATGTGTCCCCGAAGGTGTTTGTTGGGTTGGCATAGATCGAGATTAGGATTTGTCACTCCGTGTATCGGAGAGGTATCTCTGGGCCCTCTCGGTAAATGCACATCACTATAAATATTGCAAGCAATGTGACTAATGAGTTTGTTGCGAGATGATGCATTACAGAACGATTAAAGAGACTTGCCAATAATGAGATTGAACTAGGTATGATGGTATCGACGATCGAATCTCGGGCAAGTAACATACCAATGACAAAGGGAACAACGTATGTTGTTATGTGGTTTGACCGATAAAGATCTTCGTAGAATACGTAGGAGTCAATATGAGCATTCATGTTCTGCTATTGGTTATCTATCGGAGATGTGTCTCGGTCATGTCTACATATATAGTTCTCGAACCCGTAGGGTCCGCACGCTTAACGTTCAATGACGATTTGTATTATGAGTTATGTGATTTGATGACCGAAGTTTGTTTGGAGTCCCGAATGAGATCACGGACAAGACTCGGAGTCTCGAAATGGCCGAGAGGTAAAGATTCATATATAGGACGATGGTATTTGGACACCAGATGTGTTCCGGGTGATAGCGGGTCACCGGAAGGGGTTCCGGGCAACCCCCGACAAAGATATGGGCTTAATGGGCCAAGTAAGGGAACACACCAGCCCACAAGGGGCTGGTGTGCCCCCTATAGGGCCAGCAATGTGGGGAGAAAGGGAAAGGAGAGGAGGAAAAGGAAAGTACGAAGTAGGACTCCTACTTCCTTCCCCTCCCCCTCCTTCCTTTCCCCCTTGTCCAAATATGGTGGGGGTGAATTGGACTATGGGCCCAAGTAGGATTCCTCCTACTTGGGTGCACCCTAGGCTGCCTCCCTCCCTCTCCCTTCTTTATATACGTGGGGAGGGCACCCCTAGAACACACATAAATTGTTCCTAGCCGTGTGCGGTGCCCCCCGCCACATTTAACACCTCGGTCATATCGTCATAGTGCTTAGGCGAAGCCCTGCGCTGGTAACTTCATCATCACCATTGCCACGCCGTCGTGCTGATGAAACTCTCCCTCGTCCTCAACTGTATCAAGAGCTCGAGGGATGTCATCATGCTGAACATGTGCTGAACACGGAGGTGTCGTACGTTCGGTACTTGGATCGGTTGGATCGTGAAGATGTTCGACTACATCAACCGCGTTACTATACGCTTCCGCTTCCGGTCTATGAGGGTACGTGGACACACTCTCCCCGCTCGTTGCTATGCATCTCCTAGATAGATCTTGCGTGATCGTAGGTAAATTTTTTGAAATACTGCGTTCCCTAACAGTGGCATCCAAGCCAGGTCTATGCGTAGATGTTATATGCACGAGTAGAACACAAAGAGTTGTGGGCGATAATAGTCATACTGCTTACCAACAATGTCTTACTTTGATTCAGCGGTATTGTTGGATGAAGCGGTCCGGACCAACATTACATAACCACGTTCATGAGACTGGTTCTACCGACGTGCTTTGCAAACAGGTGGCTGGCGGGTGTCTGTTTCTCCAACTTTAGTTGAATCGAGTTTGACTATGCGCGGGCATAGACCAAGGTTAAAACAACACACTTGACGAAAAAACATTGTGGTTTTAATGCGTAGGTAAGAATGGTTCTTGCTAGAAGCCCGTAGCAGCCACGTAAATCTTGCAACAACAAAATAGAGGACGTCTAACTTGTTTTTGCAGGGCTTGTTGTGATGTGATATGGTCAAGACGTGATGATATATAAATTGTTATATGAGATGATCATGTTTTTAGAAGTTATCGGCAACTGGCAGGAGCCTTATGCTTGTCTCTTTATTGCATAAGATGCAAGCGGCATATAATCGCTTTACTTTATCGCTATGCGATAGCAATAGTTGCAAAAGCAATAGTTGGCGAGACGACCATGTGACAACACGTTGATAAAGATCAACATGTTGGAGATCATGGTGTCATGCCGGTGATGATGGAGATCATGACAGTACTTTCGAGATGGAGATCAAAGGCACAAGATGATGATGGCCATATCATGTCACATATTTTGATTGCATGTGATCTTTATCTTTTATGCATCGTATTTTGCTTAGTACGACAGTAGCATTATGAGATGATCCCTTACTAAAGTTTCAAGGTATAAGTGTTCTCCCTGAGTATGCACCGTTGCGATAGTTCTTCGTGCTGAGACACCACGTGATGATCGGGTGTGATAAGCTCTATGTTCACATACAACGGGTGCAAGCCAGTTTTGCACATGCAGAATACTCGAGTTAAACTTGACGAGCCTAGCATATGCAGATATGGCCTCGGAACACTGAGACCGAAAGGTCGAACGCGAATCATATAGTAGATATGATCAACATAGTGATGTTCACCATTGAAAGCTACTCCATCTCACGTGATGATTGGACATGGTTTAGTTGATATGGATCACGTGATCATTTAGATGACTAGAGGGATGTCTATCTAAGTGGGAGTTCTTAAGTAATATGATTAACTGAACTTTAATTTATCATGAACTTAGTCCTGATAGTATTTGCATATCTATGTTGTAGATCAATAGCTCGTGTATAGCTCCCCTATTTTATTTTTGATATGTTCCTACAAAAAAACTATGTTGAAAGATGATAGTAGCAATGATGCGGACTGGGTCCGTGATCTGAGGATTATCCTCATTGCTGCACAGAAGAATTATATCCTCGAGGCAGCACTAGGTGACGGATCTATTATAGGAGCAAATGCAGACGTTATGAACGTTTGACAATCTTTTTATGATGACTACTTGGTAGTTTAGTGCGCCATGCTTTACAGCTTAGAACCGGGACTTCAAAAACGTTTTGAACGCCATGGAGCATATAAGATGTTCCAAGAGCTGAAATTGGTATTTCAGACTCATGCCTGTGTCGAGAGGTATGATACCTATGACAAGTACTTTGCCTACAAGATGGAGGAGAATAGCTCAGGCAGTGAGCATGTGCTCAGAATGTCTAGGGTACTACAATCTCTTGAATTAAGTGGGAGTTAATCTTCTAGGTAAGATAGTGATTGACAGAGTTCTCTAGTCACTATCACCAAGTTACTAGAACTTCATGATGAACTGTAATATGCAAGGGATAACGGAAACGATTCCCAAGCTCTTCGCGATGCTGAAATTGGCGAAGGCAGAAATCAAGGAAAAACATCAAGTGTTGATGGTTGAAAAGACCACTAGTTTCAAGTAAAAGGGCGAGGGAAATAAAGGGAACTTCAAGAAGAATGGCAAGCAAGTTTCCACTCCCGTGAAGAAGCCCAAAGCTAGACCTAAGCCTGAAACTGAGTGCTTCTATTGCAAAGGGAATGGTCACTGGAAGCGGAACTACCCCAAATACTTGGCGGATAAGAACGATGGCAAAGTGAACAAAAGGATATATGATATACATGTTATTGATGTGTACTTTACTAGTGTTTATATTAACCCCATGGTATTTGATACCAGTTCAGTTGCTAAGATTAGTAACTCGAAACAGGAGTTACAAAATGAACAGAGACTAGTTAAGGGTGAGGTGACGATGTGTGTTGGAAGTGATTCCAAGGTTGATAAGATCACCATCGCACACTCCCTCTACCTTCGAGATTAGTGTTGGACAAAAATAAATGTTATTTGGTGTTTGCATTGAGCATGAATATGATTGGATCATGTTTATTGCAATACGGTTATTCATTTAAGTCAAAGAATAATTGTTGTTCTGTTTACATGAATAAAACCTTCTATGGTCATACACTTAATATAAATGGTTCATTGAATCTCGATCGTAGTGATACACATATTCATAGTATTGACGCCAAAATATGCAAAGTTGATAATGATAGTGCAACATATTTGTGGCACTGCCGTTTAGGTCATATCGGTGTAAAGCGCATGAAGAAACTCCATGCGGATGGATTTTTGGAATCAATTGATTATGAATCATTTGATGCTTGCGAACCATGCCTCATGGGCAAGATGACTAAAAATCCATTCTCCGGAACAATGGAGCAAGCCAATGACTTATTGGGAATAATACATACCGATGTATGCGGTCCAATGAGTGTTGAGCCACACAATGGGTATCGTTATTTTCTGACCTTTATAGATGATTTGAGCAGATATGGGTATATCTGCTTGATGAAACACAAGTCTGAAATATTTGAAAAGTTCAAAGAATTTCATAGTGAAGTTGAGAATCATCGTAATAATAAAATAAAGTTTCTATGATCTAATCGCGGAGGCGGATATTTGAGTTACGAGTTTGGCCTTCATTTAAAACAATGTGGAACAGTTTCACAACTCACGCCACCTGGAACACCATAGTGTAATGGTGTGTCCGAACATCGTAACCGTGCTTTATGAGATATGGTGCGATCTATGATGTCTCTTACCGATTTACCACTATCGTTTTGGGGTTATGCATTAGAGACAGCTGCATTCAGGTTAAATAGGGCACCATCTAAATCCATTTAGACAACACCGTATGAACTGTGGTTTGGCAAGAAACCTAAGCTGTCATTTCTTAAAGTTTGGGGTTGCGATGCTTATGTGAAAAAGTTTCAAACTGATAAGCTCGAACCCAAATCGGAGAAGTGCGTTTTCATAGGATACCCAAAAGAAACTATTGGGTACACCTTCTATAACAGATCCGAAGGCAAGATATTTGTTGGTAAGAATGGATCCTTTCTAGAGAAGGAGTTTCTCTCGAAAGAAGTGAGTGGGAGGAAAGTAGAACTTGATGAGGTAATTGTACCTTCTCCCGAATTGGAAAGTAGTTCATCACAGAAATCAGTTCCAGTGATTCCTACACCAATTAGTGAGGAAGCTAATGATGATGATCATGAAACTTCAGATCAAGTTACTACCGAACCTCGTAGGTCAACTAGAGTACGGTCCGCACCAGAGTGATACAGTAATCCTGTTCTGGAAGTCATGTTACTAGACCATGATGAACCTACAAACTATGAGGAAGCGATGATGAGCCCAGGTTTCGCAAAATGGCTTGAGGCCATGAAATCTGAGATGGGATCCATGTATGAGAACAAAGTATGGACTTTGATTGACTTGCCCGATGGTTGGCGAGCCATTGAGAATAAATGGATCTTCAAGGGGAAGACGAACATTGATAGTAGTGTTACTATCTACAAAGCTAGAATTGTCGCAAAGGGTTTTCGACAAGTTCAAGGTCTTAACTAAAATGAGATTTTATCACTCGTATCGATGCTTAAAGTCTATCTGAATCATGCTAGCAATTGCCGCATTTTATGAAATCTGGCAAATGGATGTCAAAACTGAATTCCTTAATGGATTTATTAAAGAAGAGTTGTATATGATACAACCAGAAGGTTTTTTGTCGATCCTAAAGGTGCTAACAAAATGTGCAAGCTCCAGCGATCCATCTATGGACTGGTGCAAGCATCTCGGAGTTGGAATATACGCTTTGATGACTTTATCAAAGCATATAGTGTTATACAGACTTGCGGTGATGCATGTATTTACAAGAAAGTGAGTGGGAGCACTACAACCTTTCTGATAAGTATATGTGAATGACATATTGTTGATCGGAAATGATGTAAAATTTTCTAGAAAGCATAAAGGAGTGTTTGAAAGGAGTTCTTCAAAGAAAGACCTCGGTGAAGCTGCTTACATATTGAGCATCAAGATCTATAGAGATAAATCAAGACACTTGATAAGATTTTTCAATGAGTATATACCTTGACAAGATTTTGAAGTAGTTCAAAATGGAAGAGTCAAAGAAGGAGTTCTTGCCTGTGTTGTAAGGTGTGAAGTTGAGTAAGACTCAAAACCCGACCATGGCAGAAAATAGGAAGAGAATGAAAGTCATTCCCTATGCCTCGGTCATAGGTTCTATGAAGTATGCTATGTTGTGTACCATACCTATTTGCCTTGCCACGATAGTAATCCAGGAGTGGATCACTGGACATCGGTCAAAGTTATCCTTAGTTACCTAATAGGACTAAGGAAATATTTCTCGGTTATGGAGGTGATAAAGAGTTCGTCGTAAAGAGTTACGTCGATGCAAGCTTTTACATCAATCCAGATGACTCTAAGTCTAAATCTAGATACATATTGAAAGTGGGAGCATTTAGCTAGAGTAGCTCCATGTAGAGCATTGTAGACATGGAAAATTTGCAAGATACACATGGCTCTAAATATGGCAGACCCATTGACTAAACTTCTCTCACAAGCAAAACATGATCACACCATAGTACTCTTTGGGTGTTAATCACATGGTGATGTGAACAAGTTGCTGACTCTAGTAAACCCTTTGGGTGTTAATCACATGGTGATGTGAACTATTGGTGTTAAATCACATGGCGATGTGAACTAGATTATTGACTCTAGTGCAAGTGGGAGACTGAAGGAAATATGCCCTGGAGGCAATAATAAAGTTGTTATTTTATATTTCCTTATATCATGATAAATGTTTATTATTCATGCTAGAATTGTATTAACCGGAAACTTAGCACTGTGTGAATACATAGACAAAACAGAGTGTCCGTAGTATGCCTCTACTTGACTAGCTCGTGAATCAAAGATGGTTAAGTTTCCTAACCATAGACATGCATTGTCATTTGATGAACAGGGTCACATCATTAGAGAATGATGTGATGGACAAGACCCATCCGTTAGCTTAGCATAATGATCGTTTAGTTTTATTGCTATTGCTTTCTTCATGACTTAAACATATTCCTCTGACTATGAGATTATGAAACTCCCAAATACCGGAGGAACACCTTGTGTGCTATCAAACGTCACAACGTAACTAGGTGATTATAAAGATGCTCTACAGGTGTCTCCGAAGGTGTTTGTTGGTTGGCATAGATCGAGATTAGGATTTGTCACTCCGTGTATCGGAGAGGCATCTCTAGGCCCTCTCGATAATGCACATCACTATAAGCCTTGCAAGCAATGTGACTAATGAGTTGGTTGCAAGATGATGCATTACGGAACAAGTCAAGAAACTTGCCGGTAACGAGATTGAACTAGGTATGATGATACCAACGATCGAATCTCAGGCAAGTAACATACCGATGAAAAAGGGAACAACGTATGTTGTTATGCAGTTTGACCGATAAAGATCTTCGTAGAATATGTAGGAGCCAATATGAGAATCCACGTTCTGCTATTGGTTATTGACCGGAGATGTGTCTCAGTCATGTGTACATAGTTCTCGAACCCGTAGGGTCCACACGCTTAACGTTTAATGACGATTTGTATTATGAGTTATGTGATTTGATGACCGAAGCTGGTTCTGAGTCTCGGATGAGATCACGGACATGAAGAGGAGTCTCGAAATGGCCGAGAGGTAAAGATTCATATATAGGACGATGGTATTTGGACACCGGAAGTGTTCCGGGTGATACCGGGTAACCGGAAGGGGTTTCGGACAACCCCTTGATGACCCACAAGTATAGGGGATCTATCGTAGTCCTTTCGATAAGTAAGAGTGTCGAATCCAACGAGGAGCAGAAGGAAATGATAAGTGGTTTTCAGCAAGGTATTCTCTGCAAGCACTGAAATTATAGGTAACAGATAGTTTTGTGATAAGATAATTTGTAACGAGCAACAAGTAACAAAAGTAAATAAAGTGCAGCAAGGTGGCACAATCCTTTTTGTAGCAAAGGACAAGCCTTGACAAATTCTTATATAGAGAAAAGCGCTCCCGAGGACACATAGGAATTATCGTCAAGCTAGGTTTCATCACGATCATATGATTCGCGTTCGGTACTTTGATAATTTGGTATGTGGGTGGACCGGTGCTTGGGTACTGTCCTTACTTGGACAAGCATCCCACTTATGATTAACCTCTATTGTAAGCATCCGCAACTGCAACCAAAGTATTAAGGTAAACCTAACCATAGCATCAAACATATGGATCCAAATTAGCCCCTTATGAAGCAACGCATAAACTAGGGTTTAAGCTTCTGTCACTCTAGCAACCCATCATCTACTTATTACTTCCCAATGCCTTCCTCTAGGCCCAAATAATGGTGAAGTGTCATGTAGTCGACGTTCACATAGCACCACTAGAGGAGAGACAACATGCATCTCATCAAAATATCGAACGAATACCAATTCACATGACTACTAATAGCAAGACTTCTCCCATGTCCTCAGGAACAAAAGTGACTACTCACAAAGCATAAACATGTTCATAATCAGAGGAGTATTAATATGCATATAGGATTTGAACATATGATCTTCCACCAATTAAACCAACTAGCATCAACCTCAAGGAGTAATTAACACTACTAACAACCTACTAGCACCAATCCCGGACTTGGAGACAAGAATTGGATACAAGAGATGAACTAGGGTTTTGAGATGAGATGGTGCTGATGAAGATGTTGATGGAGATTTCCCTCTCCCGATGAGAGGAGCGTTGGTGATGACGATGGTGATGATTTCCCCCTCCGGGAGGGAAGTTTCCCCGGCAGAAAAGCCCTGCCAGAACCCTAGATTGGTTCCACCAAGGATCCGCCTCGTGGCGGCGGAGTTTCGTCCGAGAAGATGGCTTATGATTTTTTCCCATCGAAAGAGTCCATATAGCAAGACTTCTCCCATGTCCTCAGGAACAAACGTAACTACTCACAAAGCATATTCATGTTCATAATCAGAGGGCAATTAATATGCATATAGGATCTGAACATATGATCTTCCACCAAATAAACCAACTAGTATCAACTACAAGGAGTAATTAACACTACTAGCAACCCACTGGTACCAATCCCGGACTTAGAGACAAGAATTGGATACAAGCGATGAACTAGGGTTTGAGATGAGATGGTGTTGGTGAAGATGTTGATGGAGATTGACCTCCTCCCGATGAGAGGATCGTTGGCGATGATTTCCCCCTCCCGGAGGGCAGTTTCCCCGACAGAACAGCTTCGCCAGAGCCCTAGATTGGTTCAGCCAAGGTTCCGCCTCGTGGCGGCGGAGTCTCGTCCGGAAAGATGGCTTATGATTTTTTCCTCATCGAAAGACTCCATATAGCAGAAGATGGATATCAGAGGGCCACCAGGGGGTCCACGAGGTAGGGGGTCGCGCCCCCCGCCCTCGTGGGCAGGGTGTGGCCCCCCTCTGGAACTTCTTGCGCTCATTATTTTTTATATATTCTAAAAATGCCTTCCGTGAAGTTTCAGGACTTTTGGAGCTGTGCAGAATAGGTCTCTAATATTTTCTCCTTTTCCAGCCCAGAATCCTAGTTGCCGGCATTCTCCCTCTTTATGTAAACCTTGTAAAATAAGAGAGAATAGGCATAAGCATTGTGACATAATGTGTAATAACAGCCCATAATGCAATAAATATCAATATAAAAGCATGATGCAAAATGGACGCATCAACTCCCCCAAGCTTAGACCTCGCTTATCCTCAAGCGAAAGCCGAAATCGAAAAATATGCCCACATGTTTAGAGATAGAGGTGTCAATAAAAATAAAATACGGACATGAGGGCATCATGATCATTCTTAGAACAACAACTTATATAATTCTTGTCATATGATCTCTTATGCTAGAGTAACAATTCAATCACAATTTCAAGTATGAATCATAAACCTTATTGAAAACTAACAAACTATAATCTCAGTCATTGGAGCAATTGCAATTTATCATAACATATGAAAGAGTCAATATATAAGAGCTTTTCAGCAAGTCCACATACTCAACTATCATATAGTCTTTCACAATTGCTAACACTCACGCAATACTTATGTGTATGGAGTTTTTATCGGACACAGAGAAAGATAGGGGCTTATAATTTTGCCTCCCAACGTTTTACCTCAAGGGTAATGTCAACAATAGTAGTTCATGAAAACTCACATCCAATTAGCCATATATACTAGGATCTTTCCAACATGTTGTGATTGCCAAAAGATAAAATGTAAAAAGGAAGGGTGAAGATCACCATGACTCTTATGCAAGGTAGGAGATAAAAGTAAAAGATAGGCCCTTCGCAGAGGGAAGCAGAGGTTGTCATGCGCTTTTGTGGTTGGATGCACAAAATCTTAATGCGAAAGAACGTCACTTTATATTGCCACTTGTGATATGGACCTTTATTATGCAATCTGTCGCTTTTATTTCTTCCATATCACATGATCGTATAAAGCTTATTTTCTCCCACACTAATAAGTCATACATATTTATAGAGCAATTTTTATTGCTTGCACCGATGACAACTTACTTGGAGGATCTTTCTCAATCCATAGGTAGGTATGGTGGACTCTCATGGCAAAACTGGTTTAAGGGTGTTTGGAAGCACATGTAGTATCTCTACTTGGTGCACAGAATTTGGCTAGCATGAGGGGGGAAGGCAAGCTCAATCATGTTGGATGATCCATGACAACATAATTTATCTCAGATGTAAGAAAACATAACCCATTATGTTGTCTTCCTTGTCCAACATCAACCCTTTAGCATGTCATATTTTAATGAGTGCTCACAATCATAAAAGATGTCCAAGATAGTATATTTATATGTGAAGACCTCTATTTGTTTATTACTACCTATTAATTGCAATGATGACCAAAACTATTTTTGTCAACTCTCAACAACTTTTATTCATCATACTTTTTATATGTGAGCTCATTACTCTCCATAAGATCCATATGATCTCTTTTATTTTCTTTTTATTCTTTTTCTCTTTTCTTTTATTCACTCAAGATCATGGCAAAATAATCAAGCCCTTGACTCAACACTAATCTTTACTGTATATAGCTCACATACGCGATTACATAGAAGGATCATAAAGCAAAACTCACAACTAGATCATACTAAAACTTTATTCTACTAGATCAAGATATTATCAAAAGGATCGAACTAAGAAAAGCGGTAAAGATAAAAGTGATGGTGATACGATACCGGGGCACTCCCCCAAGCTTGGCAGTTGCCAAGGGGATTGCCCATACCCATGTGATTATATCTCTTTTGTCGGTGAAGGAGTTGTTGGTGATGATGGATAGTCGCACATTGAGCGTAGGAGGTCTTCCAACTTGCGGATAATGCCCTTGAGTGCAATGATATGCTCCTTCAACAAAATATTTTCACGTGTGAGATATTTGTTTTGTATACGTGCTAACTCAATCATCTTGAAAGCTTCGATCTCAGTTGGGGTAAAAAGATTGTGATCAAGTTGAAGGATTTCTTCTGTTGCCGGAACTTGGTCCTCCGTGGCCTTCTTGATCCCTTCATCCTTGTTGATCTCCATGGGTTCTTCTCTCTTTAGGTCTATCTTCATTAGCCAAGTGTCGTTGCCCTCATTGTTGGAGGAGAGGGGAGACGACATGATGCTTAGCTTTGACAACCCTGGTAGAAAACAACTCGAAACAAGAACAAGAGATTTTTGCGTGATACGGTGGTCAAAACCTTCGGGAGATTATATAATGAATTTTTACCGACCAAAATACGTCTCGTGTAAGAAAACGGAGTCCGGAGAGCACACGAGGTGCCCACGAGGTAGGGGGCATGCCCAGGGGGTAGGGCGCGCCCTCCACCCTCGTGTCCTTCCCGGACTGCTTCTTATTTTTCTATTTTTCTATTTTTCTAAATATTCCAAAACAGAAGAAAATTGCCATTAGAACTGTTTTGGAGTCGGTTTACTTACCGTACCACATACCTATTCCTTTTCAGAGTCTGAAATGTTCCGGAAAGTGTCCCTTATGTATTCCTCTGGGGTTACGGTTTCAATAACATTGGTTTCAACATTTATAGGATTACCTGAGATATAATGTTTAATTCTTTGACCGTTCACCACCTTCGGATTTGTGCCTTCGAAGTTGTTGATTTTTATGGCACCGGAACGATAGACCTCCTCGATAATGTAAGGACCTTCCCATTTAAAGAGAAGTTTTCCTGCAAAAAATCTTAAACGGGAGTTGTATAGCAATACATAATCACCTACATTAAACTCACGCTTTTGTATTCTTTTTTCATGCCATCTTTTGACTTTTTCTTTAAACAACTTGGCATTTTCGTAGGCTTGGGCTCTCCATTCATCAAGTGAGCTAATGTCAAATAACCTCTTCTCACCGGCAAGTTTGAAATCATAGTTGAGCTCTTTAATAGCCCAATAAGCCTTATGTTCTAGTTCGAGACTTCGAGAGGTAAGTGACATACTTTTCCATAAACCATTTTATACGAAGACATACCCATAGGATTTTTATATGCAGATCTATAGGCCCATAATGCATCATCAAGTTACTTGGACCAATTCTTTCTAGATTTATTAACAGTCTTTTGCAAAATTAATTTGAGTTCTCTATTACTCAATTCTACTTGACCACTAGACTGTGGGTGATAAGGAGATGCAATTCTATGATTAACATCATACTTAGCAAGCATTTTACGGAAAGCACCATGAATAAAATGTGAACCACCATCGGTCATTAAGTATCTAGGGACTCCAAACCTTGGAAAAATAACTTCTTTAAGCATATTAATAGAGGTGTTATGATCAGCACTACGAGTTGGAATAGCTTCTACCCATTTAGTAATGTAATCAACAACAACTAAAATATGTGTATATCCATTGGAGGCAGGAAAAGGTCCTATATAATCAAAGCCCCAAACATCAAATGGTTCAATAACAAGTGAATAATTCATAGGCATTTCTTGACGTCTACTAATATTACCAATTCTTTGACATTAATCACAAGATAAGACAAACTTACGGGCATCCTTGAAGAGAGTAGGCCAATAAAAACCAGTTTGCAATACCTTGTGTGCAGTTCTATCTCCAGCATGGTGTCCTCCATAAGCCTTAGAGTGACACTTGCATAGGATCTGTTCCTGTTCATGCTCAGGTACACAATGTCTAATAACACCACCTACTCCTTCTTTATAAAGGTGTGGGTCATCCCAAAAGTAATGCCTCAAATCATAGAAGAACTTTTTCTTTTGCTGGTATGTGAAACTAGGTGGTATAAATTTAGCAACAATATAATTAGCATAATCAGCATACCATGGAGCAGTATGAGAAGCATTTATGACATTTAATTGTTCGTCAGGAAAGCTATCATCAATAGGTAGTGGGTCATCAAGAACATTCTCTAGCCTAGACAAGTTATCTGCAACGGGGTTCTTAGCTCCCTTTCTATCAATAATATGCAAATCAAATTCTTGTAGCAAGAGAACCCACCTAATAAGTCTACGTTTAGCATCTTTCTTTTCCATAAGATATTTAATAGCAGCATGATCCGTGTGAATAGTTACTTTAGAATCAACAATATAAGGTCTGAACTTATCATAAGCAAATACAACTGCTAGGAATTCCTTTTCAGTAGTAGCATAATTTCTCTGAGCATTGTCTAGAGTTTTACTAGCATATTGAATAACATTTAATTTCTTATCAACTCTTTGCCCTAGAACAACACCTACAACATAATCATTAGCATCACACATAATTTCAAAGGGTAAATTCCAATCAGGTGGCTGAACAATCGGTGCAGAGATCAAAGCTTTCTTAAGTATTTCAAATGCTTCTACACAATCATCATCAAAAACAAATGGTATATCTTTTTGTAACAAATTAGTCAGAGGCCGAGAAATTTTTGAGAAGTCCTTAATGAACCTCCTATAAAAACCGGCATGACCAAGGAAACTTCTTATACCTTTGATGCCCTTGGGACATGGCATCTTTTCAATAGCATCAACCTTAGCTTTATCAACTTCAATACCTCTTTGAGAAACTTTATGCCCCAAGACAATACCTTCATTAACCATAAAGTGGCACTTCTCCCAATTCAAGACAAGGTTAGTTTCTTCACATCTCTGCAAAACTCGATCAAGGTTCCTTAAGCAATCATCAAAAGAGGATCCATAGACGGAGAAATCGTCCATGAAAACCTCACAAATATTTTCACAGAAGTCAGAGAATATAGCCATCATGCATCTTTGGAAGGTAGCAGGTGCATTACATAAACCAAAAGGCATACGTATATAACCAACAGTACCGAACTGGCAAGTAAAAGTGGTCTTAGATTGATCATCAGCTGACACAGGTATTCGAGAGAAACCAGAATAACCATCTAGAAAGCAAAAATGTGTATGTTTGGATAATCTTTCTAGCATTTGATCAATAAAAGGTAAAGGGTAATGATCCTTTTTAGTAGCCTTATTTAATTTGCAGAAATCAATTACCATCCTATAATCTGTAATAATTCTTTGTGGAATCAATTCATCTTTATCATTAGGAACGACAGTAATACCTCCCTTTTTAGGGACACAATGGACAAGACTTACCCATTGACTATCAACAACGGGATAAATTATACCTGCCTCAAGGAGCTTTAGTATTTCCTTTCTTACCACTTCTTTCATCTTAGGATTCAGCCGTCGTTGGTGATCATGGACTGTTTTGGCATATTTCTCCAAATTTATTTTGTGTTGACATAGTGTGGGACTAATGCCCTTAAGATCATCAAGAGTATATCCAATAGCACCACGGTGCTTCTTCGGAGTTTTCAATAATCTCTCTTCTTCATGCTCTGAAAGGTTAGCACTAATAATAACAGGATATATATTTTTCTCATCAAGATAAGCATATTTAAGAGTATCTGGTAACGGTTTGAGCTCAAACACGGGATTACCCTTGGGTGGAGGAGGATCCCCTAGGATTTCAACAGGCAAATTGTGTTTCAGGATGGGTTCCTGTTTAAATATTACTTCATCTATTTCCCTTCTTTCATTCATAAACATATCATTTTCATGGTCTAGCAAATATTGTTCTAAAGGATCACTAGGAGGTACGGCAATAGAAGCAAGACCAATAATTTCATCTTTACTAGGCAATTCCTCTTCACGGTGTTGTCTATGAAATTTAGAAAAGTTGAACTCATGAGACATATCACCCAAACAAATAGTAACAACATCCTTTTTGCAGTCTATCTTAGAATTAATAGTGTTCAAGAAGGGTCTACCAAATATAATGGGACAAAAGCTATCTTGTGGGGAACCAAGAACAAGAAAATAAGCAGGATATTTAGTTTTCCCACACAAGACTTCAACATCTCTAACAATTCCCATTGGTGAAATAGTATCTCTATTGGCAAGTTTAACTGTGACATCAATATCTTCTAACTCAACAGGTGCAATATCATGCATAATTTCTCTATATAGGTCAATAGGTATTGCACTAGCACTAGCACCCATATCACATAAGCCATGATAACACTGATCTCCTATTTTAACAGAAATAACAGGCATGCCTACCACATGTCTAGGTTTGTCTTTAGCACAAGGTTTAGCAATTCTAGCAGTTTCATCACAGAAATAAATAACATGCCCACCAATATTATCATACAAGAGATCTTTAACAATAGCAATATTAGGTTCAACTTTAACTTGCTCAGGAGGTGTATAAGTTCTAATATTACTTTTACGAACCACAGTTGAAGCTTTAGCATGATCTTTTATCCTAACAGGAAAAGGTGGTTTCTCAACATAAGCAGTAGGAACAATAGGATCATTATAAGTGATAGTTTTTCTTCAAATTTAATAGGTGCAGCTACTTTTACTTCTATGGGAGGATGATATTTAAACCACTTCTCCCTAGGGAGATCAACATGAGTAGCAAAAGATTCACAGAAAGAAGCTACTATCTCAGAGTCAAGTCCATATTTAGTGCTAAATTTACGGAAAACATCGGTATCCATAAAAGATTTAACACAATCATACGTAGATGTCATACCTGACTCCTTACCTTTGTCGAGGTCCCAATCTTCAGAGTTGCGTTTAATTCTTTCCAATAAATCCCATTTGATCTCAATAGTCTTCATCATAAAAGAGCCAGCACAAGAAGTATCGAGCATGGTGTGATTGTCATCAGAAAGACGAGCATAAAATTTTTGAATAATCATTTCTCTTGAGAGCTCATGATTGGGGCATGAATATAACATTGATTTAAGCCTCCCCCAAGCTTGAGCGATGCTTTCTCCTTTGCGAGGCCAGAAATTATATATATAATTGCGATCACGATGAACAAGATGCATAGATAAAACTTCTGATGAAATTCCAATTTCAATCGTTTGTAGTTCCATGACCCCATATCATCACATAGACTATACCATGTCAATGCATCTCCCTTCAAAGATAAAGGGAAGACCTTCTTCTTAACAAAATCACTGGGCACACTTGCAAGGCTTAAATAATCCACAAACTTCATCCACATATATTAGGTGCTCATCTGGATGCTTTGCTCCATCTCCTGCAAAAGGATTAGCTAGCAGTTTTTCCAACATACCCGAAGGAATTTCAAAGCAGACATTTTCATTTTCAGTAGTTTCAGTAGGTTGAGGAGCAACTCTTTGCTCTATTGGTCTGGGTGAAGATACCCCGAACAAGCCCCTCAGAGGATTACTTTCCATAGTAACAAGTGACAGGAAATTTTAGCACACTATATAAATTTTTCCTTACCAAATTCCACCTACCAAAGGCACTTCACTCCCCGACAATGGCGCCAAAAAAGAGTCTTGATGACCCACAAGTATAGGGTATCTATCGTAGTCCTTTCGATAAGTAAGAGTGTCGAACCCAACAAGGAGCAGAAGGAAATGGTAAGCGGTTTTCAGCAAGGTATTCTCTGCAAGCACTGGAATTATAGGTAACAGATAGTTTTGTGTGAAAGTGCTAGTGATCGACTAGAGGGGGGGGGGGTGAATAGGCGATTTTTATGAAAGTCTTCAAAACATGGAAGTTTCAAAGACAAACGATAGAAATAAACCTATTACCATGCAGCGAAAGGTAGACTACACTAGGCAAACCATAGTCAAGTATTCAATGAAGTGAAAGTACAATTACTAATAGCAGCTAGGCAGTAAAGATCAGGCAGGAAGATATAGTGAAGCCAATCAGAACAAGCAGGCACTCAATGAAGACAAAAGATAATGCAATCATGCAATGACTTCACCCGGGCCAACAGTAAGTAAAGGAATGGGAAGGATGAAAGCAGTGACTCGTTGAAGACAATGATTTGTTGGACCAGTTCCAGTTGCTGTGACAACTGTACGTTTGGTTAGGGAGGCTGAGATTCAACTCAGAAGACCGCGTCTTCACCTTATTCCCCTTGAGCTAAGGACACCCAGCCCTTGCCCAATCACTCTGGTAAGTCTTCAAGGTAGACTTCCAAACCTTCACAGACTTCGTTCACCGGCGATCCACAATGACTCTTGGATGCTCAGAACGCGACGCCTAACCGGCTGGAGGATTCATAGTCCTCAAGTGTAATAAGTCTTTAGATCACACAGACAAGAAGACTTCAGTGATGCCTAACTCTCTTTGGCTCTGGGTGGTTAGGGCTTTATCCTCGCAGGGAATTCTCTCTCAAAGGCTCGAGGTGGGTTGCTCTCAAACGACAAAAGCCGTATACTAACTCTGAGCAGCCAACCGTTTATGGTTGTAGGGGGTGAGCTATTTATAGCCACTAGGCAACCCGACCTGATTTGTCTGAAATGACCCTTGGTCACTAAGGAACTAACACGTGTTCCAACGGTTAGATTTCAAACACACACGACAACTTTACTTGGGCTACAAGCAAAGCTGACTTATCCAGCTCTAGACAAGATTTGCTCTCATAGTCTTCGCTCGAAGACATAGGATTTTGGTTAAGCATCACTTCAGTCATTCTGCCTGGTTCTCTTGGACCCCACTTAATAGTACGGTGGTTCCTATGACTCAACAAAGAAGAAAAAAGAACGACGAAACAACTAAGTCTTCGCGCTCCATAGTCTTCATGCGATGTCTTCTCTTGTCATAGACTTCAATGTGAATGTCTTCACATACCACCTTTGACTTCAATGTCTTCATACATTTTTAGGGGTCATCTTTGGTAGGAAAACCGAATCAATGAGGGACTTCTACCTGTGTTATCCTGCAATTCTCACAAACACATTAGTCCCTCAACTAGGTTTGTCGTCAATACTCCAAAACCAACTAGGAGTGGCACTTGATGCACTTACAATCTCCCCCTTTTTGGTGATTGATGACAAACTAGTTGAAGTTTTCAACAGGGAATAAAATATGTGAAATTGTAAAGGATAGGGGATTGTCTTCATAAGTGGCAAAGGCTCCACCTGAAGATGTCCATATAAGTACTTTGCTTTTGTTATGCAAATGCACATGGCAGGTTGTACTTGTGGAGATCCTCTTCAACTTATGATGACAATTCATCATGCATGAAAAGTATGTGAAGATAGTGACATGCATAATGAAAAATGGACGTCTGCAAAATGATCTAAGTGTGGAATTTATCGTCGCACATGCGGAATTTATCATCGCATCATAGTATAGCAAATAAGTAGCAGACGGCCATCGAGTTTAAGTGTTACAACTCAAAGAACCAAATGTATCTAAAACAAGAGTTGTAAGCACTTGGCAAAAGTAGCAAAAAGTAAATCAACCACCCATATAGACCCGCTTGAAGAGTATCAACTCATATGCTTCTCCCCCTTTTGTCAGTGAGGACCAAAAAGGTTTGAAGACATAGAGCGCCTACTCGTTCCCATGAGGTGCAGGCGAGGCAGCAGGGTCGTCGGTGAGATCCGGTGGTGCAGAGGAACTTGATGCAGTGTCGACACGCACTGAATTTGGAGGAGGTGAAGTTGCATCATCTTGGTCATCGATGACTCTGGCATTTACGGTCACAGCTGAGGACGAGTATTTAGAGTCTTCAAGTGAGGGAGTCTGACGCAAGTGAGCATTTCTGGGAGGAGTTGAGTCAAACTTGAAGCGTTTGGTGAAGCCATCGTCATGCAGATCAGTTTCAGCACTAAGTAGAGTCAAACTCTTCCACGACCTCCGACAGGTTTCATGAGTGACAAAGGCATTCTTGGTGGCAAGATTGCGAATGCGGTTGACATCCACCAAGAGGCTTTGCATCTGACGCTTAAGCCAGTCGTGATGTTTGTCCTGTTTCTAATGCAGCACGATGAGAAGCTCTCGGTCATTGAGGACACGAGATCGTCTTTGAGGCCTTTGCGCAATGGTGCTACCAGTGACATCAGTTTGAGCACGAGGGACACATGTGTTTCCAGCCAGAGGATAAACACGAGAAACGGCTGGAATCCCTTCAATGGGCTGGGTGAAGCTTTGGTGATCAGCATTGTGAAGATAAATGGGATCCTTAGCAGGCTCTGGGTAAATGGCTTCAACTGACAGATCAACCTCGGGCAAGAATATAAGATGATTGCGCGCAGACGGCTGATAGTTGAAAGCTGAGTGACGCTTTATCAGACGCATGACCCATGGAGCATATAATTTCAACCCAAAGATGTCAGAGCCAGACGCAACCAACTGCCTGATGAAGAAGTCTTGAGCATTGAAGCTGATGCCATTGAAGATATAGAAAACCAAAGTCTTCATTGCTCCTTCAAGTTTCGCCGTAGATGAGTGTCCTTTGACAGGCCATAGAGTCTTCCTGATGATGTGGTAAATGGTGCGAGGTAGGTACTCTAGGTCTTCAACAAAGAACTCAGATGGGTATTCAGCGTTATGAGGCAGAGGCTTCATCATGCTCAGCATTTGACTCATGTTGGGTTCTGGCTTCTGAAAGATGCTTTCCAAGGCATTTTGATGTTGTTGACAACCTGGTTCATAGTATTCACCAGGAGTGGGCAGGCATGTGAGCTCAATGATATCAAGAGCTTTAGCTTCATGATGGACATTGCCTGTCATCCACTCAAGGACCCAAGTCTTCGGATCCCTGTTGTAGCCTCGAATATGAAGAGTGGCATAGAATTGAAGCATCAATTCTTCGTTCCAGTGCTCCTTGTCAGTGACGAACTGCAACAGACCAGCATCTCTGAAACAGTCCAATGCTTCTTCGAGGCAGGGCAGACCAGCTTTAGCTTCAGAGTCGAGGCGCATATGTGGAAATATGCGCCCTTGATTGTATAGGACACATGAATAGTAGCTGCGCTGCTGATAGCTCCAGAACTGATCTGAGGAAATGCGTGGTCTTGTATAGGGGTTTTAGAGCTGTTGAAGAAGGTATTATGTGCCACGAAGCCATTTGCATTGAAGACCCCAGGTGAAGTGGCAGTGCCTAGGAATCGTGGAAGTCTTGGCTTGGGCTTTTGAACTTGAGGCCTGTGCTCGACGTGGTACTCAAATTGTGGACCAGCAGCAGGCGGAGGAGTCAGAATGGGCCATCGAACCATAACTGGCTAACCACGATCAAATGCCAGCTCCATTGTGTGAGGTCTTGGAGGGGGAACAGGGGCATTGACATTGTCTTCATGGGCTTCAGGGGCCACAGGTGCTTCAGGTACTTAGACCTCAGGTGCTACAGCATTGACTTCAGGTGTTGCAGCATTGATTTCTGGTGCCTCATTGGCTTCTAGCGCCGTATTGGCGTCAACCATGACAACGTCATTGGCGTCAGCAGTGATGTTGGTGGCTACTTCAGGGTTGTTAACCTCTACTTCAGAAGCTGGAGGGTCGGTCACGTTCTCCTTGAGAACAACATCTTGGTGAGACGGGGGTGTAGCAACTCTTGAAACTCTTGGGGCTTCTTCTTCATCTTCTTCTTCATCGGCTGATGCAGCCGAAACATCTTCAGCCATTTTGGCTTCGGATTCAGACACGTGCATTGTGGAAGTGACTTGGGGCCTTGGTCCTTTGCGAAGCCTGCGTAATGCGGGCGACGCTTGTGGATATGGAGCGTGCGGGGCCTCAAAGTCATCATCAGTTTTCACTGTTGGGGTAGCTTGCGGTTGGGGAGAGCTTGGAGTGTCTTGTCTCTGTGGGTGATCAGCCCATGATGCATCCTGAGCAGTTGGCGTCAGAGGACGACCAATGCTGATGAGTTCGCTGTGCGTGAGCACAGGCGATGATACCAATTGGTGCTCGATCTGAGGAAGGACTTCATCATCTTCAACATTGTCAGGGTGACCAATGTCTTCAGCAGCGGTGGGGTCAACTGTTGGAATGTCTTTAGCTTCAGGAGCCTCTGTGGAAGCAGGCTCATGAACTATCATCCGTCATTCTTGATGCGAAGAGGCAGGACGAGCAACCGAGATGGGCTCGACAATAAGGGGCTCTGTGGGAGTAGCCCGATCTTTCTTGGTTTTGCGCTTCTTCTTGGAGGGAGCGGCATCAGAAGCTTCATGATTTTTCCTCTTTCTGGCTTCAGCCTCGGCATCCCTTGTCTTCTTTAGTTCTGAAGCCACTATGGGGACCTTAGGCTTCGAACCTGTCATACTGGCAGGGAAGACAATGAGATGTACTTCCTGCCTTGTTGCTTCGGGTTCGGCCATAGCTGGCTTCTTCTTCTTTGGCTTGGTTGCCATTCTGGGGTCGATGCCAGGACGCCCAAAGAGCCTTGTGCTTCTCAGCTTCATTGTAGGCTTGCACGCACTTGTCAGCCAGACTCTTCATGCGCTCACGAGACCCTTTAGCTTCTTCATGTTTCTTGAGAAAGGCTTCCTTGAGCTCGTGCAGCATAATCTTGAAGTTTTTCACATCTTGCATGCTGAGCTTGGCCATGTGCTTATTGAACTGAGCTTTCTCATAGTCTATCTTTTGCTTCAGTTCAACAATGCGCTGAGCTAGAGCTAGCTCAGAAGCAATGGCGCCGGTGAAAGCAACGCTGAGGCCAATTGGAAGTTGCAGATCATCAAAGCTGAGATTGGGGGTTTCAAACCACCCATCAATGAAGTTGTTGAGGATTGCCACGTCAAAGAGAGGCAAATCATTGAAGATTTCTGCTTCTTCCTTGCTCTTAATCAGTTGCTCAAGAGCGTCTTCTGCAAGATCTTCATCACTGGACAGATCAATGGCGTCATCGCGCAGAATAGCAGCAGCAGTCAGTTCTTGGCTGGTGGGTTGCAAGGGCATCTTCACTCTCGAGGGCTTGGAGATGCGTGACAAATCTTCAGACTGCACACTGTGTTTAGGAGGTGCAGTGGCCAGAGGCTTCGCCTGTAAGACCTTTGGTGCAGGAGCAGGCTTTGAAGCTTTAGGCTTCTTCAATTTCTTTGGCTTCGGTGGTGCAGGCGCTTCATCAGATTCAGCGTCATCCGCAGGCTCATCCACGGCTGTCCCTTGAACCATGATATGAGTGATGAGACCTTCCAGGTTGTAGAAGCACCCAACAAGATTTGGTTCAGCTTCGCGTGTGCCATCAGCACGAGGAGCAGAGGGGCCTGGATTGAAGTCTAAGCCTCGTGACTTCTTGTTCTCGTTGGCCAAGTTCCTGGCAAACTGAAGGTTGCACTTGAACAGATTATCATCACGGCACCACAGTAATGAAGATGGGTCTGCATCCGCAGGCTGCGGTCCACGGACCATGCAAGGATAGAAGCCTTGTTCAATGGCTTCAGCTCTGGACTTGGGTTGAAGATTTCTGTATAGAATGTCTCCCCATGGTCGTTTGATGGCATTCTTCTCAGCATACTCCTGGGTCACGAACCTGTACTTGAACCACTGTTCCGCCCAATATCTTCGAATCCATTGGATTCGAGTTTTTCGCTGATTGTAGTCCTCCTCTGGATCTGTCTTGTACATCTCATAGAGGTCAAGAGGCAAATCTCTTGAGGTGTTGCCACGATGCTGTCTGCCACCCTTTCTGGTAGGTTTCTCTAGTGCCATGAAGCTTAAACTGAAGGGCTTCAACACGTTTACAGGCTTCAAAGGCTTCCGCTTTCTGGTCAAACAGGAACTGGCTTCGGGAGAGTTAATGTGATGCTGTAAGAATTCTGCAAACGAATGAAGACTATGAGAACCAAGGGATTCTCCCACGTACATGTACCTGTGACAGCATTAAGGTGCAAGGGAAGGGGAAGAGGTCATCTGCATTCTCAGAAGATTTTGAAGATAAATCAGTTTAGAAGACATTGACCTCATAGTGCGAAGACATTCACTCATAGATAGAGAGTTGGTTCCAGATTTGTACGAATCCACGAATAAGTACAAGTGAGGAATCTAACTTCTTTGTGAAGCATAAGTGAACATACTAGGCATATTATGAGATGCAGTATGAAATAGATCCAACTTGTGTGAATAGAAACTTCTTATGGTAGAAAGTGATGAATCTATAGGATCAAAGGGGGCCATAAAAAGGAAGTTTTATTTACCACACGAAGAACTGCTAGACGGAGTGGGAGAGGAGGCCGAGCAGTTCGATCGTCCGTGCCCTAACTTGGCGACGGAGGACACCTACGGTGACGACGGAGAAGACCATGTCCGCGGCCGGCGTGAAGACGGCGTCGGTGAGGTCACGGCAGCTAAGCGCTTCGTCGCCGGCGTCGTCGAGGGCTAGCGGTGGCGCTAGGGTTTGTGCGAGAGTGGGAGAAGGGATAATGTCTGTGGTGAGGCGTGTATTTATAGGGATAGGGACGGCACAGAGTTATTACACAAGTGCCCCTGGCGATTCAAATCTGAGGGACACGTGGCTATCATGCAACACATTAGAGGTTTTTCCACGTTCCCACGCACGCCTGGATTGTCGGGTGGTCGTTCCCACTTCTCCGGGTTTCAGGTGGAAGGATTTAGCATTGAAAACGGATTAATGTTTGTCTCTGTGTCTTCTGCTGACATGGATGCAGAGAAGACATTTGATAGTGTCAATAGAATGCATATGATTTGGATAGATAGACTTAGGAAAGAAGCATAGAGGGGTTAGGGTCCGATCACATTCACTTAGTTCAAAAGATTCATCAAGAAGCCATAGGTATAAGTGACTGCTGTAGAGGACAGAAACTAAACCAAATCAGTATATACCAGAAGACAATCATATCAAAATAGTGAAGATAATCATTAAGACAAGTTGAAAATGAAGACAAACCAAATGTGAAGACATAGCAAATGTAATGCCATGGGTAAAACACTTCAACAGAAGAATTTGGTGGTGGCATTACCCACCGTATAGGAAGTATTAGACCCATACACGGCGCACAATTATCGTGGCACTCCAAAGTCAAATTCCACGTTAATGTATTCACACTCAGAATGTAAGTCTTCATTTATTGAAGATATACTTTACTTCGCGTGTTGCACATCTAAGTCATTAACATGCATAGGCGTTAGGATGTGTGCCTGATCACATGACATTTGAGGATTCCAAGATATTTAGCTCACACCGTAACTTGCAAAACCTCTTCTCATCAAAGGGCTTGGTGAAGATATCTGCCAATTGCTCTTCAATGTTGACGTGTATGATATCAATATCTTCCTTCACAACATGATCTCTGAGAAAGTGATGATGAATTTCAATGTGCTTTGTCTTCGAGTGCTGAACTGGGTTGTTGGCAATCTTGATGGCGCTTTCGTTGTCGCAGTAGAGTGGCACTTGCTTCAGGTGAATGCCATAGTCTTTGAGTGTTTGCTTCATCCATAGAAGCTGAGCGCAGCAAGATCCAGCAGCAATGTATTCAGATTTAGCAGTGGAGAGAGATACACAGTTCTGTTTCTTTCAAGACCAACATACAAGTGATCGTCCCAGAAAATGACATGTGCGTGATGTAGACTTGCGATCCAACTTGTCACCAGCACAATCATCATCCGAGAATCCAACTAGATCAAACTCTGAGCCCTTTGGATACCATAATCCTAGTGTTGGGGTGTGGGCCAAATATCTGAGAATTCGCTTCATAGCTAAGTGATGCGATTCCTTTGGTGCCGCTTGGAACCGGGCACACATGCAAACACTAAGCATGATATCTGGCCTAGATGCACATAAATAAAGCAAGGAACCAATCATGGAGCGATATACCTTTTGATCGAACTCTTTACCATTGTCGTCGGGACCTAGATGATGTTTGGCTGGCATTGGCATCGTGTAGCCTTTGCAATCTTGCATTCCAAATTTCTTCAGGCAATCTTTGAGGTATTTCTCTTGAGATATAAAGATGTTGTTGCGTTGCTGACGTATTTGAAGACCAAGGAAGAACTTCAGCTCTCCCATCATGGACATTTGATATGGCTCTTGCATCATATATCCAAACTCATCAGTGTATTTCTGATTGGTGCAGCCGAAGATAATGTCATCCACATATATTTGGCACACAAACAGTTCACCATCATATGTCTTTGTGAAGAGAGTGGGGTTGAGGGAACCAGGTTTGAAGCATTTGCTCTTCAGGAAGTCTTTGAGTGTGTCATACCAAGCCCTAGGGGCTTGTTTGAGGCCATAGAGTGCCTTGTTGAGCTTGTACACCATATCAGGATGTTTTGGATCTTCAAAGCCAGGCGGTTGTGCAACAGACACTTCTTCGTCAATCTTGCCATTGAGAAAAGCACTTTTCACATCCATTTGATGCATAAGAATGTTATGATGATTTGCATAGGCCAGCAGTATGCGTACAGCTTCAAGTCTAGCCACAGGAGCAAATGTTTCATCGAAGTCAATCCCTTCAACTTGAGTGTATCCTTGAGCAACGAGACGAGCTTTGTTTCTGACAGCTTGACCATGCTCATCTTGCTTGTTGCGATATATCCATTTGGTGCCTATTATATTATGCTTGCGAGAATCAGGACGCTTAACCAGTTCCCATACATTATTCAGCTCAAACTGCTGAAGCTCTTCCTGCATAGCTTGAATCCATTCAGGATCCATGAAGGCTTCATCAACTTTCTTGGGTTCAGATATTGATACGAATGCGAAGTGCCCACAGAAATTAGCTAGCTGTGTTGCCCTTGAACGAGTGAGTGGACCTAGTGCATTGATGCTGTCAATTATTCTCTCAATCTGTACTTCATTTGCAACACGAGGATGTACAGGACGAAGATTTTGCTCTTGCTGATCATTGTCATCGTTAGAAGGATTGTCTTCAGGCTGAGCATTGTCTTCAGGTTGATCAGGTGAGGAGATGATAAGTTCCTCTTCAGGCTGAGCTTCAGATGGTATGATTTCTCCAGTTCCCATAAGTTTGATTGATTCACTGGATGGAACCTCATCTAGCACATTTGGCAGGTGCTCTCTTTGCGAGCCGTTAGTCTCATCGAACCGCACATCCACAGTTTCAACCACTTTATAGTGAAAGAGGTTGAAGACTCTGTAGGAGTGCGAATCCTTTTCATATCCAAGCATAAAACCTGCATGTGCTTTTGGTGCAAATTTTGAAGTGTGACGTGGATCCTTGATCCAGCACCTGGCACCAAATACTCTGAAGTAACTGACATTTGGCTTCTTGCCAGTAAGGAGCTCATAGGATGTCTTGTTCAGAAGCTTGTGAAGATAAACACGGTTGATGATATGGCATGCAGTATCAATGGCTTCAAGCCAGAATTTTGTTGGAGTGTTGTATTCATCAAGCATCGTCCGAGCCATCTCAATAAGTGTTTTGTTCTTGCGTTCGACGACGCCATTCTGCTATGGCGTGTACGGAGCTAAGAATTCATGTGTGATGCCCAAAGTATCAAGATATGTATCTAGCCTAGTGTTCTTGAATTCAGTGCCATTGTCACTTTTGATGTGCTTTATCTTGATGCCATAGTTGTTCATGGCTCGATTGGTGAAGCGTCTGAAGACATCCTGCACTTCAGTCTTGTAGAGGATTATATGCACCCAAGTATATCTTGAATAATCATCAACAATGACAAAGCCATAGAGACAAGCAGTAGTAGTAAGAGTTGAGTAATGAGTGGGACCGAAAAGGTCCATGTGGAGCAGTTCGAAGGGTTGAGTCGTTGTCATGATTGTCTTTGAGGGATGCTTGGCCCTCGTCATCTTTCCTGCTTCACAAGCACCACATAAGTGATCCTTCTTGAACTTGATGCCCTCGATGCCTATGACATGCTTATTTCTTGCAAGAGTGTGCAAGTTCCTCATGCCAGCATGCCCTAGCCTCCGATGCCAGAGCCAGCATTCTGAAGATTTTGCTAGAAGACATACGGCTAGTTGTGGTCATGATGAGAAATCTAGCACGTACAAATCATCTTTCCGATACCCTTCAAACACTAGAGACTTGTTAGATTCCATTAGAACAAGGCAACGATATTTTCCAAACATCACAATCATGTTTAAATCGCAAAGCATTCAGACAGACATTAAGTTGAAACCAAGGGATTCAACAAGCATGACTTTATCCATGTGTTCATTTGAGATTGCAACTCTACCTAGACCAAATACCTTACTTTTACCAGTGTCAGCAAATGTGATGTGACTTTTGTCAGATGGACGTAAGGTTGAGTCCATAAGAAGACTTCGCTTGCTAGTCATGTGATTAGTACACCCACTATCAATAATCCATTCTGAAGCAGCTGGTGTCATACCCTACAGTGCAGTTGGGGGGATAGGCTTCACAAAGAGAGTTGTGAAGCAAAAACATTTGACGAGCAAGTGGATTATGAAAGCTTAGATCGAGGTTAGGACTGATAGGGCAAGTAGCAAGCGACTCAGGAGCAAAATACATAATAAGACCATTTGGGCATTTGATCTTGTGCCCTACAAGATGTTTAAGGTCCCCAGCAATAGCTTCAGACGATTTTGGTTTCGGCTGGAGACCTTTCCCTGCAAAAGAGAGTTAAGATTTCTTAGCCACCCACATCTTCAAGGGTGGCTTTGAAGCAATGAGTCTAAGTGCAGCATCTGAGAACTTTGGCTTTGGAGCCCTAGCAAAAAATCTTGCAGGTGGACAATAGTACTCATAAGAATAAGCAGAATAGTCCTTGGTCTTATGAACATGGCAGTTTGATGATACGCGCTCATATTCATAGGCCTGAGTATGGCTTCCCTGCAAAACATTTGCGTTAGTGTGACTCAGGTGAGTCCTATGTCTATATGAAGCCTTTGGACCGTATGAAGCTAGTGGTCTGGGGTTTGTCTTCTTCACTTGTGGTGTCATGACGACATTCACAGGAAGATTCTCCAAACACCTTTTCGGCATGCAGACTTTCTTCATAGGAGGTCCATTCCTGCAGTTAGTACCAATATACCTGGCAAATACTTCACCCTTTTGATTCTTAAATAGTTTATAGTTTGCATCAAAGGATTCATCAATAACAATGGGATTAGCACAAGTGAAGCCAGATAGGGTGGATGGATCCACTGAAGGTCCCTTTGCAGCAACCCATGTGGTTTTGGGGTACTGCTCAAGTTTCCAGTAAGAGCCATCAGCATTCATTTTCTTTTCAAACCCAACACCCTCTTTCCTAGGGTTTCGGTTCAGGATCTGCCTTTTGAGGACATCACACAGTGTCTGATGCCCTTTGAGGCTTTTGAACATCCCTGTTTCAAGCAATGTCTTCAACCTAGCATTCACATCAGCAATAGCAGTGGCATCCTCAGCAGAGGGGTTAGTTGGCACATCAACAGTTGAAGATATTGCAATAGTAGCAGAAGTAGAACAACCAGCAACAGAAGTAGCGTTGTCACGCTCAATACATTTAAGACATGGTGGTTCAAATCCTTCCTGAGCGGAACTGATCTATTTGGCGCGAAGTGACTCGTTTTCCTTTTGAAGATCTTCATGAGCCGCTCTCAATTTCTCAAGATCTTGCTTCCTTTGAAGATAATCATAGGAAATCTTTTCATGAGTTGTTGAGAGCGTTTCATGACGACTTTCAAGTTCCTCATACTTAACGTGAAGATTTTTTATGTCTTCAATTAAGGAGTGAGATCGAGTCATTTCAGCGTCTAACAGGTCATCGCTTTTGTCTAACAGTTTTTGAATTGTTCCATAGCTTTCTGTTGTTCAGTTGCAATTTTAGCAAGTGTTTTGTAGCTGGGTTTGGAACCACAATCAGAGTCATCTTCACTGGAAGTTTGATAGTGAGTAGTGCGTGTGTTTACCTTGGCACCGCGTGCCATGAAGCAGTAGGTAGGAGCGGAGTAGTCCTTGTCATTTGCATCGGTGTCGGTGACAGAGTCATTGTCTTCAGTGTTGAAGATGGACTTGGCAACGTATGCTGTAGCCAGACTCGCAACGCCAGAATCGGACTCCTCCTCAGACTCCACCTCCGCCTCCTCAGAAGCGGACTCCTCCTCTGAATCCATTTCCTTGCCAGCAAACGCACGTGCCTTGCCAGATGAGCTCTTCTTGTGTGATGAAGACTTTGAGGAGGACTTGGAAGAAGACTTTGAGTATTTCTTCTTCTTCTTGTCGTCAGAATCATACTCCTTGCTCTTCTTTTTCTTCTTGTTCTCATTGTCCCACTGCGGACACTCAGAGATGTAGTGGCCAGGTTTCTTGCACTTGTGGCATGTTCTCTTCTTGTAGTCATGAGCAGAAGCTTCATCATTCCTTGAGCTTGATCGTGAGGACTTTCTGAATCCTTTCTTCTTGGTGAATTTTTGAAAATTCTTCACAAGCATAGCAAGCTCCTTTCCAATGTCTTCAGGATCATCAGAACTGCTGCCAGACTCTTCTTCAGATGAGGAGACAGCTTTTGCCTTCAAGGCACGAGTTCACCCATAGTTGGGACCGTAGATGTCTCTTTTCTCAGAAAGCTGAAACTCGTGTGTGTTGAGCCTCTCAAGTATGTCAGACGGATCGAGTGTTTTGAAGTCAGGACGTTCTTGAATCATCAGGGCTAGGGTGTCAAACGAGCTGTCAAGTGATCTCAGGAGTGTCTTGACGACTTCATGCTTGGTGATCTTAGTGGCGCCGAGGGCTTGAAGCTCATTTGTGATGTCAGTGAGTCGATCAAACGTGAGCTGAACATTCTCATTGTCATTTCTCTTGAAGCAGTTGAAGAGGTTGCGAAGGACACTGATTCTCTGATCTCTCTGGGTTGAGACGCCTTCATTGACCTTGGAGAGCCAGTCCCAGACTAGCTTAGATGTTTCCAAAGCACTCACACGGCCATACTGTCCTTTGGTCAGATGACCACCGATGATGTTCTTGGCAGTGGAGTCCAGTTGAACGAACTTCTTGACATCAGCAGCGGTGACACCTTCACCAACCTTGGGAACGCCATTCTTGACGACATACCATAGGTCGACATCAATGGCTTCAAGATGCATGCGCATCTTATTCTTCCAGTAGGGATATTCAGTTCCATCGAAGACTGGGCACGCAGCGGAGACTTTGATTATCCCTGCAGTCGACATAGCTAAAACTCCAGGTGGTTAAACCGAATCACACAGAACAAGGGAGTACCTTGCTCTGATACCAATTGAAAGTGCTAGTGATCGACTAGAGGGGGGGTGAATAGGCAATTTTTATGAAAGTCTTCAAAACATGGAAGTTTCGAAGACAAACGATAGAAATAAACCTATTACCATGCAGCGAAAGGTAGACTACACTAGGCAAACCATAGTCAAGTATTCAATGAAGTGAAAGCACAATGACTAATAGCAGCTAGGCAGTAAAGATCAGGTAGGAAGATATAGTGAAGCCAATCAGAACAAGCAGTCACTCAATGAAGACAAAAGATAATGCAATCATGCAATGACTTCACCCGGGCCAACATTAAGTAAAGGAATGGGAAGGATGAAAGCAGTGACTCGTTGAAGACAATGATTTGTTGGACCAGTTCCAGTTGCTGTGACAACTGTACGTTTGGTTAGGGAGGCTGAGATTCAACTCAGAAGACCGCGTCTTCACCTTATGCCCCTTGAGCTAAGGACACCCAGTCCTTGCCCAATCACTCTGGTAAGTCTTCAAGGTAGACTTCCAAACCTTCACAGACTTCGTTCACCGGCGATCCACAATGACTCTTGGATGCTAACCGGCTGGAGGATTCACAGTCCTCGAGTGTAATAAGTCTTCAGATCACACAGACATGAAGACTTCAGTGATGCCTAAATCTCTTTGGCTTTGGGTGGTTAGGGCTTTATCCTCGCAAGGAATTCTCTCTCAAAGGCTTCGAGGTGGGTTGCTCTCAAACGACAAAAGCCGTATACTAACTCTGAGCAGCCAACCGTTTATGGTTGTAGGGGGTGAGCTATTTATAGCCACTAGGCAACCCGACCTGATTTGTCCGAAATGACCCTCGGTCACTAAGGAACTAACACGTGTTCCAACGGTCAGAATTCAAACACACACATCAACTTTACTTGGGCTACAAGCAAAGCTGACTTATCCAGCTTTGGACAAGATTTGCTCTCATAGTCTTCGCTCGAAGACATAGGATTTTGGTTAAGCATCACTTCAGTCATTGTGACTGGTTCTCTTGGACCCCACTTAATAGTACGGTGGTTCCTATGACTCAACAAAGAAGAAAAAAGAATAACGAAACAACTAAGTCTTCGCGCTCCATAGTCTTCATGCGATGTCTTCTCTTGTCATAGACTTCAATGTGAATGTCTTCACATACCACCTTTGACTTCAATGTCTTCATACATTTTTAGGGGTCATCTCTGGTAGGAAAACCGAATCAATGAGGGACTTCTACCTGTGTTATCCTGCAATTCTCACAAACACATTAGTCCCTCAACTAGGTTTGTCGTCAATACTCCAAAACCAACTAGGGGTGGCACTAGATGCACTTACATTGTGATAAGATAATTTGTAACGACAAACAAGTAACAAAAGTAAATAAAGTGCAGAAAGGTGGCCCAATCCTTTTTGTAGCAAAGGACAAGCCTGGACAAATTCTTATATAGAGAAAAGCTCTCCTGAGGACACATGGGAATTATCGTCAAGCTAGGTTTCATCACGATCATATGATTCGCGTTCGGTACTTTGATAATTTGGTATGTGGGTGGACCGGTGCTTGGGTACTGTCCTTACTTGGACAAGCATCCCACTTATGATTAACCTCTACTGCAAGCATCCGCAACTACAACAAAAGTATTAAGGTAAACCTAACCATAGCAGGAAACATATGGATCCAAATCAGCCCCTTACGAAGCAATGCATAAACTAGGGTTTAAGCTTCTATCACTCTAGCAACCCATCGTCTACTTATTACTTCCCAATGCCTTCCTCTAGGCCCAAATAATGGTGAAGTGTCATGTAGTCGACGTTCACATAACACCACTAGAGGAGAGAAAACATACATCTCATCAAAATATCGAACGAATACCAAATTCACATGACTACTAATAGCAAGACTTCTCTCATGTCCTCAGGAACAAACGTAACTACTCACAAAGCATATTCATGTTCATAATCAGAGGGGTATTAATATGATCTTCCACCAAATAAACCAACTAGCATCAACTACAAGGAGTAATTAACACTACTAGCAACCCACAGGTACCAATCCTGGACATAGAGACAAGAATTGGATACAAGAGATGAACTAGGGTTTGAGATGAGATGGTGCTGGTGAAGATGTTGATGGAGATTGACCCCCTCCCGATGAGAGGATCATTGTCCATGACGATGGCGATGATTTCCCTCTCCCGGGGGGAAGTTTCCCCGGCAGAACAGCTCCGCCAGAGCCTTAGATTGGTTCCACCTCGTGGCGGCGGAGTCTCATCCGAAAAGATGGCTTATGATTTTTTTTCCTCATCGAAAGACTCCATATAGCATAAGATGGATATCGGAGGGCCACCAGGGGGCCCACGAGGTAGGGGGGCGCGCCCCCACCCTCGTGGGCAGGGTGTGGCCCCCCTCTCGAACTTCTTGCGCTCATTTTTTTATGTATTCTGAAAATGCCTTCCGTGAAGTTTCAGGACTTTTGGAGCTGTGCAGAATAGGTCTATAATGTTTGCTCCTTTTCCAGCCGAGAATCTCAGCTGCCGGCATTCTCCCTCTTTATGTAAACCTTGTAAAATAAGAGAGAATAGGCATAAGTATTGTGACATAATGTGTAATAACAGCCCCTAATGCAATAACTATATATATAGAAGCATGATGCAAAATGGACGTATCACCCCTCACAAAGATATGGGCTAAATGGGCCAAGTAAGGGAACACACCAGTCCACAAGGGGCTGGTGCGCCCCCTATAGGGCAAACCATGTGGGGAGAAAGGGCAAGGAGAGGAGGAAAAGGAAAATATGAAGTAGGACTCATACTTCCTTCCCCTCCCCCTCCTTCCTTCCTCCCTTGTCCAGATAGGGGGGGGGAATTGGACTAGGGGCCCAAGTAGTATTCCTCCTACTTGGGCGCGCCCTAGGCTGCCTCCCTCCCTCTCCCTCCTTTATATATGTGGGGAGGGCTGATACATCTCCATTGTATCTATAATTTTTGATTTCTCCATGCTATTATATTATCGGTTTTGGATGTTGAATGGTCTTTAATTTTCTCTTTTATATTATTTTTGAGACTAACCTATTAACCGGGGGTCCAGTGCCATACTACAAAAAAATACACTTCCGTGATGATACGTGTTTGTCACAGTAGGTCGCGTTTTTTTGTCATGCATGTACATCCATGACAAATTTATGACAGAATCAAGATAGTCATACATGTGCTGTCATAGAAGTGTTCCATGACATTACCAAAATTATCATCACGGAAGTGTCCACTTCCATGACGATAAATCATGCGTCATAGAAGTGCTTTCGACAAGGGTGACCGACACGTGGCATCCACCGTAACGGAATGCCGTTAAGCTATCGCGTCAGGTTTTGGATCCGATAACCCGTTAACAGCCCCGACCAATGGGGATTTTCCACGTGTAAAATCTTCATTGGCTGGAGGAAACACGTGTCGGCTCATCGTCGGGACAGATGTCATCCACTCATTGGACAGAAGGCGCCTATGATACGTTGACACGTGGCACGGCCCAACAGAGGCCCATTCCTGTGAAAACGCCGGCCCATTTGACTTGGTCAAAAGGTGGCGGGCCGGCCCATGGAAAGCCTGTTAACGGCCTGTTCGCATATAGCCCATTTACAGCCCGCTAACCCAAGGCCCATTACGCCCTATCCGAATTAGGCCCAGTAGCGTCATCTGGGCCATCCAATATGATTCCAGCCCGTTTTCACTTCTGGCCCATGTATGGCCCATGACGTCTTTCAGCCCATACGAGGCCCTATGTAACTCTTGTCCTATTAACAGCCCATGGTGAAACTGGCCCGTAATGAACAATGTATCACTTTACACCCATTAACGGCCCATGGTGAAACTGTCCCGTAATGAACAGTGTATCACTTTATACCCATTAACGGCCCATTATTCCGCTGGGCCGTCTCCAGCCCATGTTATCTTTCGGCCTTCTCAGAGCCCATTTATTCTTGGGCTCATTTCCAGCATTCATTTACTTATGGCCCGTTACTGTCATTTTCTGCTTGTGGGCCAAATTCAGCCCGTGGTTACAGTCGGCCCGTTTGTGGTCTGTTAATACGTTGGGCCGTTTTCATAGCGTCATCAAATACGACCTATTAACAATGTCCTGTTATGGTCGGCCCATGAACGGACGATTCCAACTCTAGCCCGTTTACGGCCAGAATGCGGTCTGTTTGGCCCATGTTTGGCCAATCGATCATACGACCCGTATAAGGCCCATTGATGATACGGCCCGTAGAAGGCCCATTCATGATACGGCCCGTAGAAGGCCCATTCTTTCTATGGCCCGTAGAAGGCCCACTGTTTCTACGGCCCGTAGAAGGCCCACTGTTTATACGGCCCATAGAAGGCCCACTGTTTCTACGGCCCGTAGGAGGCTCAGTGTCACTACAGTAAATATTAACCCATGGTTATTATGGCCTTGTTTTAAAAAAAATAGGTTATTGTAGCCACTAGCAAACCGCAGAAAAAGAACTGCACTGACTACAAGAAAACAAATAAATAAGACAACAAGGAAATAAATAAGCAAGCAACTTACACTAGGCTATCACGGCTATTACACATATTACATCCACTATGCATCAAAGTTCGCCACCAGTGCAAATATAGGGAACACAGCAGCATATAAACGCCGCAGCAAAACATGTCCAGAACTGAAACCACTTCAGAAGAGCTCAAGAAACAATATCCTGGGTACCCATAATGCTGGCAAGATGCTTAGCAAGCTTATTAACTTTCTCTTGTTTGGCGCTTAAGTCCTCCAGCGCTTGCTGTTGCACCAGAAAGTATGCATCTGAATTCTGCAGGGACTTCCTCAGTCCTTCGGCTTCCTGTCGCATAACATCTGATCGATGTCTTTCAACTTGAAGTTGAGAGTCAAGAAGCCGAACTGATTCATGCAATGAGTTCGAAGAGCTGGTGCCAGCAGTGGTAGCCAGTAACTCGAACACTACATCAAGACAGGACTTTGGGGTTGTCTCACTATCTTCAATATAGTTTTTATCAGCTTTCTTGGAGACCAACAGGGATGTCTCGCTATCTTGAACCTTATATGCATTACTTCCTTTACCATTTCATAACAGGCTCTTCTGCAATATTTTATCCGCGTTCTAAAAGAGAAACAAACAAACACATCTCAGGTTTACAATGTAATATATGAAACTCATTTTGGTAAACCAGTTCAGTAGTAAGGTGGACAGGATAACAACATCAAACAAACATATATCTATGTAGTATGGTCACTGTATGGTCTATATCATTCTAGTTTATGTTGCCAAATCAAGATAGATACAGTTCGAATCATATCTATTTAAGACAAAGCAGCATAGACAGAATATAAGTGTGGGAAACTACACAGCAATAACAACACTTGTAATGTGCATGGCATGAGAACATAACTGTTTATTCAATTGAAACTGAAATCAACATAGACCAAGTTACAACAGCAAACAACCAAACACGTTGAAGAAACAGGTTTAAAACATGCCTGTTGCGCCATTGGAGTTTCAATTGCATCCTTCAAATTTGAAATTAGTTGGTACCAGTAAATACAGTGATGCAAGAGCAAAGTAGTATGAACCATAGCTACGGAACCTGACCTGAGAGCAATTCTTCTTCTGCTTTAAGCATTGACTTCGGGTTCGGAGTGGTGGTCCTCATGATTTGGGCACTGTTGTTGCCTTACTAACTGCTCGTGTTTGGGTGCTCTGTGGTGGAGACGGTGCTGTGTCAACGGGAACTGGGTGTCTATCTGCTGGGGTTGAGGTTAGAAGGGGTGTAGCTGGTTCTCTGTCCAACTGGGTAGGGGTACAATCTGCATGAGTGTGGGTTATGTGTGGTGGGGCTGGTTCTTGGGCAAGTACAACCATGGTTCTATCTGCATCGACAGGTAGCACGATCTTTTCTGAAGACCATGTTTTTACTCCCACAGATACTGCCATCACTCCCTCCAATTGAAATGGCTGATAAACAAGAAAAGTAATTGAATGTACAGACATTGTAAGATAGACAAGTGCAACGGATAGTAGGAAAGAAAATAGGGCATGAAATAATTCACATTTATGTTGTCTAAGCAAACAGAATAGCAGGACATAATTTCACATATATGATGGCTAATTAAACAAGATAGCATGACACAATTTCACATGTATGATGGCTAACTAAACAGGATAGAATGACATACTTCAAAATATGATGAAACAGGATGACATGATATAACTATACGATGTGTCTATTAAAGTGGTTGGCATGCCATAAATCACAAATATGCCATCGATGGAAACATGATGGCATGATATAATTCACGGATAGAATGACATAATTTAAATATGATGACTATGTAAACGGGATGAGATGATATAACTATATTATGTCTTTAGAAAATGGGTTGGCATGCCATAATTCAGATACATGCTGTCTATGTAAACATCATGGCATGACATAATTTAAATATATGATTTATATACTAAGGAAGTGAGCAGAGGGCAATCACATATATGATGTGTCAACTAAGGAGATGGCATTCAATATTGTGTATATGATGTAAAAACTAAGCATTGCAATACAACATATGCATTACATGAGTAATATAACCTTGCCAAGTTTGAGCATACACCTCAGGGGGATAATAGGACTGGTCATCTGCCTCTGAATCCTCCTCTAAAGAGCTATCTGTAACCAGCAAGATATTTTCTTCAGCAGGTAGCATTGTCTGCTCTGAAGACCTTGTTTTCACTCCAGGTTTCTCCATCACCAATTCAAATGGCTGATGCACAGGAAGAGCAGTTGAATATACAAACATTGTCGACAAAAGCAATGAGAAATACAAAAAAAGGACGGCATGATATAATTCACATATATGGCGCTTGCCTAAACAGCATGGCATTGCATAATTCACATACATAATGCCTTGCAACAAGATAACATTGCATAATTCACATATATAATGTCTTGCAACAAGATGGCATTGCATAATTCACATATATGGTAATTAGACACTAAACATGTGGCATTCACACAAAGCATGTCTAAACTAAGCAAATGACATAGCAATGCAAGATACCATAC
>NC_041382.1:125123903-125146063 GCF_002162155.2 Triticum dicoccoides
CACAAAGCATGTCTAAACTAAGCAAATGACATAGCAATGCAAGAAACCATACGCACGATATGAGCAACATAACCCTGCCAAGTTAGGGCATGCACCTCGGGGGGGCGGGGGGGGGGGGATATGACTGTCATCTGTCTCTGAATCCTCCTCTGAGGAGCTATCGGTAACCAGCAAGACATGCGCTTCGTCAGATAGCATTGTCTGCTCTGAAGACCTTGTTTCCACTCCAGATTTTTCCATGACCGTGCCAAATGGCTGATGCACAGGAAGAGTAATTGAA
Source organism: Triticum dicoccoides (assembly GCF_002162155.2). Taxonomy (NCBI): domain Eukaryota; kingdom Viridiplantae; phylum Streptophyta; class Magnoliopsida; order Poales; family Poaceae; genus Triticum; species Triticum dicoccoides. The sequence continues at coordinate 125,124,184 of NC_041382.1, forward strand.
TGTACTAAAATTGTTGACAAAATTAACACGTAATAAAAAAATGATGGCATGATATAATTCACATATAAGATGACTGGCTAACTAGGGTGGCATTGCAAAATTCACATATATGATGCCTGGCTAGACAAGATGGCATTGCATGATTCACATATACGATAAAGAAATTAAACAGATGGCATTGACACAAAGCATGTCTAAACTAAGCAGATGGCATCTTTAATGTATACAGTAAGCAATGCAAGGCACCATATGCATGATATTACCAACATCTGCATGCCAAGTTAGAGCGAAGACCTCATGGGGTAAATAGGAGTGGTCTTCTCCTTCTGAATCCCCCTCATAACAGTTATCTTCCTCTTGATTACGATCCGAAATGGGTGGAGGGGGGGCTGCCTTTGTGCCCACCATGGAACGACGTCTGCATGAAATTTTATTGCCATGCAAGGCTTGTCTCTTTTGCTCTACATGATCAGTTCCATTGTGTACAATAACTGGTATGCATAGGAATAAAACATAGTGAGATTATGTAAGGAGTGCATGCACAAATCCAGAGTGATGGTAGCAAACTATGGATAGACCCAAAACCAATGATAGCAGGCAGATAATACCTTTAGTTAAAAAATACAGATAATGGCTCCTTTAATGTTTGTTTATATCCAACATGAAACTCATAGTAGACACCAGAGATTAACCAGATAGTAGACAGATAGTACTGATTGCTACCCCAATATGTACCCCACAACCATTTAAAAACTCAAGTTTCAGCATTAGTTTGGACCTGACTCGGAGTCTAATAGGTGAACACGACGATAATGTAGCATGTCATCATATTAAGCAACGCATAACATAAGCAGACACGGAAGAGTGCGACCTCTCTTGCGGACCCTTGTAGTCCTCAAGGTCATCTGCTCAGTTGATGATGGTAATGCAGTTGCTGTGGCTGCCGGCGGCGGGGAAGAAGATCTGAGGCAGCGAAAGACAGTCTAGAGAGCGGATCCCTGCTGTGGTGAACCCTTCCGTCATTGGAGCAGCTGAGCTGGGGTGGAACACAGCGCCGCAGGAGCAGGACAAACCACACACGGTTTTCTTTGACACATATTTGTAACAGAAGTAATTGAGTAAGGGCTTTTTTGAATTTGAGGATTCTAACAGTGTAGGGATAGGAAATAGACATGAATAGGATAGGAATGCACGTGCAAAATAGAGAATTTAAAAACACATGATTTCTGCCAATCTGGGTGTTTGATTCACAACAATTGGAAGATCACAGGATGCAAAAAAGCATGGTGAGATTAAGTCAAACCACAAGAAAATGTACGGTTATAATGCTATTATGCTACTATCTATTAGTCTTGTGCTTGATGAATAGGAATATGAAAAGGAGGAGAAGTGGAAATTAGAATTCCTACGGTTTTTCTTTCAAGGAGACACTAAAGGAACAAATCCTACAGTTTTCCTTTGCTCCATTCCTTTGCACCAAATTCATGAAAAGTAGTACCATAGGAAACTTTACAGTTCCGATGTTTTTCATTCACCTTTCCTTTCAAGAACTGGCGATTCTAGTAGGCAAGCTTGAGCAAGGAAAATCCTACACTAAAAAATATTTTTGTGCTACTTCTATTACTTTGGACCCAGGCCACTGCCATGCTAGCTCAAATCCCAGGCCCATCGACAAATGCACAGCTCAAATGCGCAGAGATAAATAATGATGGCATTCAAGAGAGTCCATCACGGATAGCTAAGTTGCCTGGTACCTCACTGCTTGTCATATAGTAGGATAATATAATTGTATTTCCCATTACTATGAGTGCTTAGTGGACAATATATATAACATGTAGAGTAAAAAAGAGATGCAACAAGTGTACAACCTCTTTGGCGAAGCCATGTTGATCTCAGCGTGATTGGGTTGGCTGGTGAAGATGCTCTGGCTGACTTGGCTGTCGGAGGAGGGGAAGAAGATCTTAGGCGTCTGGAGATGGAGCCCGAGGTACTGCTCCGCTGTGATGGAGGGTTTCATCGTTGGAGCAGCTCCGGTGAGTTGTACGACACCGAGGCTGAAGCAGGACAAGAGAGACAACGAACAACGTTAACTTGAGTGGAATTCTAATAGCATCTCCAATACATGACGTAAAATACATAAACACAAAGTGCTAGATGTAAAATACATCAGCTGCTCATCTCTGAACTTAACTGTCGAAAGTGAATTTAACTGTCGAAACTGAACTTAACTGTGGAAACTAAATTTTGCTGTCGAAACTGAATTTTGCTGTCGAAACTGAACACACTAGCAAGGTGAGGCTACATGTCGGTCGACTGGCTTTTTCATCTCTGGTCAGTCGATTTTTAGCCATTGGATATGAAATCAAGGGCCTGCGGTTCATCTTCAACCTCCACCCCCCCTGAGCCGGCCAAACAACAGCCCCCCGCCGCCCGCGGCTGGCGGTGCGCCGCCCCGCCCGCCTCGAAAACACTCCCCACCGCCGGTGCACCGCTGCCCCGTCCATCCCTCTAGGCCCCCCCGTGCCGAGCTTTTTCTCCGGCGGTCCCCACGCCACCGCCCCGCCAACGCCCCGCCACCGCCGGCGACCACCGCCCCCATCCTGAACCCTAAGATACATAGTGGGGTACCTCTCCGGCGAGCCCCCCTCCCCACTGCGGCTGGTACTTCCTTCACCCCAGCGGCATCGGAGTGAAGTGTAGCTAAATCGGAGCAGCATCGCAAGCAAGAGCAAGAGTGAGAGCAGCAGCACGAGCAAGAGCAATAGCAAGAGCAGACCAGGCAGGGGACCGAGAGCAAGAGCAGAGCAGCAGCGCGAGCGAGAGCTAAAGTAGCAGCAGGTCCTACTGATGTGGACATCGCCGCCGAGGGAGCGATGCCGTGGAGGAAGTGGCCGGCGACGCCGCCGTGGATGGAGCCGCGCCGTGTCGGCTCGGGACCGAGCGCCGGTAGCACCGTGAGATCGAATCAAGAAGAAAATGCGGCGATTAGTGTACAACCTCTTTGGTGGCGCCGATTAGGCCGCAACTTCATCCGAGGAAACGGTGATGATGATGCTCTTCCGGTGTTGCAGGTGAAGACGGTGGTGTGGGAATGGAGGTGGCGCGAAAGACGAGGGGAACATCAGGGCAGCTCCTTGGAGGTGGAGGACGGGGTGGCTGAACCAGTGGGACGATGAGATCGACGATGGATCCTCATCTGGTACGGTGGATGAGGGACATCGAGGTGTTGCTGTGGACGATGTCGTCAGGGAAAAGAGGCTCCGGCTGGGTGGCGGGCGGAGAAGGGTGTGGGGTTTCGTCGCGGGTTTTCGCGGCCTCGGTGTACGAATGAGTGGGCGGATGGGATGGCAGTGCGGAACCATGGCTTAGAGACACGCTTGTCCGAAATGTGGGGTAAGTTACGAAAGTACCCCCACCGATTTGAGGCGGTTCTTTCGGTTCAGGGGTACCACGGGCATTTCACGTGTCGAGATTTCACAGGAGGTGGGAGTTTTCGCGCGCGTTGTAATTTCGGAATAGCAAGGCGCGGGTTGAGATGGAGGGATTTGTCGGAGCACAACGAGACAAAGATATATCTTAAATATTTCGGGCTAACAAGGCGCGGGTTGAAGAGGCGGGAGTTTCGCAGCACGATAGACAGAGATGCTAGCTTGAATTTTCGGCATAAGAAGGTGCGGCTTGAAATTTCGGAAGAACAAGCTTAACGTGTACCCAAAAAAAGATAATTTGCACCTCAACATGCACAACATACACACAAACACCATTTAGTCTAGAGTAAGGTACACGTGCATTGCACGCATGAGATTTGGCAACCAAATTATGAATAAATACCACATTATAGCATGCAAGCTTTGAGTCATATATGCATGATGTAGATGTTCGTTTAATTCTTATAGTTCATTTCATTCAAAATCATCTAGTTTTTATAAGAAAGCTAATCTATTATAAGATTCATGGAATTGTGCGTCGTAAGACATAAAGTAAAAACAAATAATGGCAAATCATGTAGAAAAACATTTGGGCAATTCTGATATGGAAGATTCTAGAACAAATAAGAAGTGCTTGTGTTTTGATGTTTGTGCATTATGCTTAAGTTCAACCATGGAGTCTTCTAGATTATACATGTGGCGACATCTGGTGGAATCTAGATGATATCCAACGGCCAGTAGTGCTGAAATTTGCCATCTTTGGACCATCGGATTCGCCTCATCCAACGACCATCTTTCAAAGTTAAAGTTACCCGCACACAATATAAAAAAATATAAAATATAATATATATATGTAGGGGTATAGATATAGATATGTGATGCAAAAGCCGCCCATCATCTCCAATTAGAATAATGTGTCCATGCACGGATGCGACGTGGCCAAATGATGTCTGCCATCAGTATCTCAAATTCAAATCAGCCCGACCTTGTTCAATGTGTATACATTACAACATGCTCGTTCCCAAACCACACCGCGCAGATCTCCGTTATATTCATGCATGCATGGGTTTCAAACATCAGGATCTCTTATTCAAATATTTGAATTCAACTTTACATTGATTGTGACCTCACCTATTCAGCTATTCTTTTACACCCACACAGTAGTCTTCTCTTTATAATTGTACCACTAACTTTCTCTCATGCATGCATGCACACACACTACCAGTCGGCATTATCCATCGCACACATGCAATCTTTTTCTTCTGGTCGGTCTCCCATGAAGGCACACACCAACACACATCCCCCTCTCCATCATATCGGGCATTCTTTATCTCTCACGCGTGCATGCGCAACGATCGATGTTCCTCTATGTATGTGTGTATATAGCTAGGTCTTTCATAGTTTTCCACACAAACCGATCAATCGATATATCCAGTGAGGTCTCACCCTCTTTCCCACGTCCACATCGATCAATCTATACCTCTCTATATAGGATTAACATATATAGCTAATACACCCACATTAATTATGTATCCAACGTCCCCCTCTCATCATCGATGCCTTCCGCTTCATCTCTCAAACGCGTGCACAATGGCGAAGACAGGGGGCAGTAAGGGCCCTGCCCCCCCCCCCATAACATCACTATGTATTAAGGCTAATATGAATCTGATCATTAGACAATTGCTGCTAAAAATGGTTTATGTTCATGAATTGACCCTCATCGTAAAGGATTAGCAATGCTTGGCCCCCTAGCTCATTTATTTTTCATGGCTCCACCACTGCGCGCATCAACACACGTGTTCGCCCCCTCTCTCTAAATATCGATCTCGCACTTGTGCATTCCTTCATAGTCTCCCTCCACTCAGCCCCTCGCACCATCTTCTAGCCCCCACCGGATTTTGCCACATGTACAATCTAGCAGACTCCATGGTTGAACTTAAGCATAATGCACAAACCTCAAAACAACAGTGGTTCTCTTTTGTTCTAGAATCTTCCGTATCATAACTTCCCAAACTTTTTTCTAGTTGAATTGCCATTATTTGTTTTCACTTTATGCTTTACAACGCACAATTCCATGAATCATAAAATAGATTAAGGGCTTCTTTGATTCAAAGGATTCTCAAAGGAATTTTGGAGGATTCTAATCATTAGGAATTTTTCCTATCTTGGTTGTTTGATTCGTAGGATTGTAAACCATAGGAATTTTTCCATATGATTCATCTGCACTAGATTTCATAGGAAACATCCCATCCACTCAAACCTCTTTGAAAGAATTCTGCGTTTTTTCTATGCACAATCAAACACTCGTACAATCTTGTAGGATTCAAGATGACATTCCACTATAATCCCATGTTTTTCCTATTCCCGCGTTCTTAGCTTTTTTATAAAAACTAATTGATTTTGAATGAGATGAACTATAAGAATTAAACGAAGGGCTACATCAGGCATATATGACTCAGAGCTTACATGCTATAGTGTGGTTTTTATTCATAATTTGGTTGCAAAATCTGATGCGTGCAATGCACGTGTACCTTACTAGTACTTCGAGTATGTGCAAAACACGTAAATTAGAATACCAATGGCACGCTATACAGTGTCTCTCTTACAGTTCATGAAGCCACGTGGCACATGTGTAGGCGTTGTCGCGACCTCCTTGCGTGGATTGATCACAGTGATGTGCTGCTGGTTACAGAAGAATGTACTCGTCCTCCCTGAGCCATACTGGCGGTACATGCATGAAGCGAAGATGTGCACGCACGCCATGCATGCACTCATTCCTCGCACGCACACGCGGGTACACGGGTAGACGCAATTTTGTACCAAGATCCACCCCATGTGATAATTTGACGCGTGTAAAGTCGTTCACTTCATTGATGGTCAATTAATACAGCGCATGCAAATTAAGTGGACGTGAGGGCGGAAGAAAGACATTATTACTCCACTGCGCGCATGCGAGTAGTTAAATCGTGGGTTGCTAGTAGTACTTCCATCGGTCTCCTTAGTATTTTGTGCCAATTTTTGACAGTAACATAATATTTAGGCATTTGAGCAGTGTAGTACTTGAAATTTATGTTCCGCTAAACTCATCGGGAGCCGTTTCGGGCCTCGAAACCAAAACCATCAATTAATCTTTACCTTGTTCCCATCACATTTGAAAGCCTGCTCACACCTACTAGTAGTACGTACCAAACCTGAACGTGTTCCCACTATGCATGTATTAGTACTAATGCTAGTACTTAGGTTATAAAAAGGGGAACTACCTAACCAAAAATCACTCTACGTTTCCTCCTCATAAGTGTTTCTTCTTCGCCTGTCGTTGCCATGGCCGGTGAGCAGAGCTCTAGGTCGAGAACTACTCGTAACAAGGGAGGGGCAACCAAGGCTGCGGAAAAAAAGAGAGGGCTCGCCGCCACGCAGAGACCTCGAAAGATCTCTCACAGGCAGGCGATGGCTCCCAGGAGCGCCCTAGCCGTGGAGGCGAACATGCCGAGCCAGCGGAGCTGGAGTCGTTATCCCTCGACGGCATGCCCGATCAGCTCAATAAGCAGAAGACGTTCATCCAAGGCTTGATGGAGTTGCTGAAGGAGAGCCTCGACGACATGCCCCCTGAGCTCAATCAGCAGGGGGAGTTGACCGCCGGCTTGGTGATGCTGCTGAAGAAGAGCATTACCTCAGAGAAGAAGGCGACCGGTGAAATCCTGCGACTTCGGGAGGACAATGCGAAGCTCTGCCACGAGATCGACCTGTTGAAGGAGAAGAACGTCGGCTGGAAGAAGCTGCATGAGAATAGTAGTTCCTCGATGAAGATGCTACAGGCCCTCGCCATGGAACAGAAGGAAGAGTTGGCGAAGCTCCGCATCAAGCACCCGGCTGTTGTCAAGGTACGTAATATGGTCGTGGAACAGATGATGAAGGCTCGCGTCGGGAAATGCCGCGTCATGGACACAATGATGAAGATGGCAGAGGAAACGCGCAAGGAGATGGAGGTCGTGGAGGTGATGAAGAAGTAGTTACGACTCCGCGGCGAATTAGATCATTTGGGGTGATAATCTTCCTTCTTCTTTTGCTCCTGTGTTTCATCTTTTGCTTCGGGTGTTTCGCCGCACGTGGCACGTTCTCTGCTAGTCATGAATAGAACAATGTTTTTTTGAGGGAATGAATAGAACAATGCTAACAATGAGATGACTAGCAAATTAGATCATTTTTATCGCCATATGGCACTGGGCTGCCGTGCTTCGTGCTCCTCCGTTGCAGTACTACTCCAGTGGAAAACTTGAGTATATCGCATGGTTCTTTGCTCCTCCTCGATCAGGTCGTCGGCGCATTTATACGAGTAGTCAAATCACAAGGCCCTGCCTTCCAACAATAATGAGCTGTCAAATCACAAAGGCCCTCGCCTCTCGTGAAACCGACCAAGCTAGACTGCCCCGCCCTCTAGCCTTTTAAAAAATGTATACTTTTGTACAGCAGTAGTATCGATGGATTGCGCCATGGAGCAAAACTTGAAATTAAAAAAAGGTGGTACATATAGAGAGCGCTCGTCGCCAAATTATGCATATAGTACTATTAAAAAGGCTAGTCACAATAATGGTGTCCAGCACAACCCACCCCTCAAATAAAACTAAGAGGGTGCTTGGATACGTTTTAGTCCCATGACTAAAAGTAGTGGGACTAAAACATGCTAGCCTCACCCATGCTTGGATCCAAATACTAAAAAGGCTAAAATCAAGTTAATGAGCATTTATTATCCTCCAAACCCTCCAATCCAGAACTCGCCTGTGTTAAAGGAGAGGAGTTAAATGACTAGAGAGAGGACTAATCCACATTTAGTAGGGGTACCCCTGACTAATTTTTTTTAGTTTTAGCCCCTCTTTAGTCAGGGGTGCTTGGAACTTTAGCCTCTTAAAGAGACTATTTTTAGTCAGACTAAAATAAGTTCCTTGGATCCAAGCACCCTCTAAGCATCCTGGAATTCTTTGACAAAACTAAGCACCCTGAAATTTTTTGACAACTAAACTGCTGGCTATATGATGTTGGCCATATATATTGTACGTATATAATGTGAAGAAACGAGTGGTAGTACTATACCAACTAAAACATGAAACGTAAGAAATACTAGTATGTACGTACCGAAGAGTTAAAGTAACAAGAAGAAACATTAACATAGTTCTGCTGGGGGCTCAGCACAACACACCCCTCAAATTAAATTAAGCACACCTGAAGTTAAACTTTGCAACTATTCCGGTAGACACTGCATTAGAACCACCATGAGCAACGACACTGCCATCTTACTCGGAGTCCTCGTCCATGTCCTCGACTTCGTCCTTGTCCCTCTTCCTCTTGGCCGATACTTCTTTGCTTGAACCGCACACTTGGCCGTTGCTCTTCATCCAACCCTTGTAGATATTGAAGCAAAGGTAGCCATCCATTGCAGCGTAGTGGATGTGGTCTATATCTAGTACATTCCGCTGCCATGCATGACGATGAAATGTGTAATGAGGTTTCTCCAGTTTACCGTACGAAGGATGAACCATGGCTCCTGCTAGGGTCAGCATTGAAGGCTGACGAGAGGACACCAGCCGATTCTTCTGGAGGTCAAAGGTGTTGCCTACAATGAGGCCTATCCGACGTAGGACTTCTTTGTCGTTACCAAAGTCTACAATAACGAATTTCACTGTTTTGTCCTTGAGGAAGTTCTTAAAATCCTGGCACTCAACATTGGCATGGAATATGTGGTAGACCAAGCAAACGTTATGTACGTAGACCTGGATCACGGCGGGATTCTTCCTCTTTCGTCCTTTAGATCCTTCTCTCGTCCCAGGACTGTGGTGTACTCAACATCTAGCCCAATGACCCACTCATCATTTGAGTTTTCGAACATGCGTCTGAAGCGAGAAAGGCATCCTTTCACCATCGTAGATGATGTCGAACTCATCACCGGTGATGGTTCTAACCTTGTACTCACTGCCAACCGTGGAGATTTGGGACACCATGGATTTGGGAGGAGGGTTAGGATTAGTGGAACTGCCGTAATGTGAATGGACGGGACGACTAGGAGCGAACCGCCATAGTATTGAAGGACGTGCGGGGACGAGTAGGAGCAAACTGCCAGCGTGCGAACGGCAGGGTAGTGGCTTTCCATTCTCCCATGATACGGGCTTCCGAGAGCCCTTGGATCTGAGATCGAATGGTTGCATGGCGTGATTCTAGACCTATGGGTGAATATCCTATCTTGGAGGGTTATTTTGCAAATTTTCAGCAACTTAGCATGCGACAGTTTGATCTCAGATCCAAGGGCTGCCAGCAGCCCGTATCTTGGTCGTGCCTACCACGACCGTCGCGTCGCTCGCATGGTCGTGCCCTTGGAGATTTAACACGGTGTATTAGGCTATCTGATGTTGGCATGTCATACATAGTCATCACTTAGTCACTCATACTACAACAAGGTTGGCTATAAGTGTATTTTTTTACTCCTCTCTATCTCTTTCTTCATATTCAAGGAAGAAACGGTGCTAAGCGCGTGTATTTATTGCATTTGCCAAGGAGTGACCTCTTCCAATGAAATGATGTTGCTAAGTTTGCTTCATTTAATTAGCTATAGACTCAAAATTGTCTTTTCACCTAGGTACACGCGCTTAGCACCGTTTCTTCCTTGGGTCACCAAACTAGTCTCTCTCTTGTTGATTAACTTGCCACATCAGACTTTATGCCTATGTGGCAAGCTTAAGCACCTGTAGGAGCAAGTAAAAGTAAGTACAATAGTGCGCTTTACATGCCATTTTTGCATATGTGGAGGAAAGAGAGGCAAGGAAAAAGTGGAGAAGTGAGCTCTCATGCAAGAGCCAACCTCTACTACATGGTGGAGCATTGGGAGAGGCACCTGTATGGAGGTGGTCAGGAATCTGGGAGACTCACGCCGGTCATAGGCCGCAGTTAAAATGATAATGGCAAGTCAAATCACGGGGCTCCACCTGTCCAGCAGTAACTCATTGTCAAATCACACAGCCGTACATTTGCAGCAGCCTACTCCCTCGTCTTCTCGCGTCTCTGTCGAACCAACTAGGCAGAACTGCCCGCCGCCTACCGCGCAGGAAAAGCCCCGCCCTCGACTTTTAAATAGTATACAGTATACTAATTTTGTATCCGTGGATTGCGCCCGCGCCATGAAGCAAAGCCTCTAGAAAATGGAGGAGAAACGGTGGTCTTGCAATAGAGAAGAGGGAGAGGGGAGACAGTGGTTTTGGAATGGAGATGATGGAGAGGAGAGGAGGTGGTTTTGCAATGGAGAAGAGGGAGAGGAGCGTGCGGTAGCGATTTAGGACTGGACGAGAGGGCCAGCGCGCTCTGACTGGATCAAAATCAAAATCAATTTACCCTTCAATTAAGAAAGCGACCCCACATTAACTAGTCTCCCTTTTATTCTGGGTCATAATTGACCATGATTTTCGCACATAAAATATATGTTATACGTTGTATACAAGACCACTATCAAAATTACAATTTGCAACTATACAAGGCCACTAACATTAATCGAGGCAAAAATGATGGCGTTTGCCTCGTACTAGCACCTGAGGACATTAATATCCCTTGTGTGCATGCGGGAGTGAGAAGGTTAGCTTGCATTCCCAACATTAATCAACCAATGAGGAGTAAGAGGGTTGGCTTGTTGTGCTTGGGAGAGAAAAACCACATTAATTAACACAACAATCAAGGTGACAAGCTAGCTTGCAACATTGACTTAAACATAGCATTGATTTTTACCTTGGTACCTGTAATATGAGTTTGTGGCCTTGTATACAAAAATGGAGGGAGTAATTTGACAGTACATTCAGATACGAACCAAACGATACAATTTTTGGTGACATGCATTCACATTTTGCTTGTCAAATACAGTACGTGGTCAAACTTTACCCAAAATACGCGAAACAACAAAAAAATACTTCCAAGACCAGCGCCGCTCTTCCACTCTTCTCCTCTTAAACCACCGCCGCTCCTCTCCTGTTCCAATCTAAATGCAGCGCCGCTCCTCTCCTCTTCCATTTCAAAACCACCGCCCCTCCTCTCCTGTTCCAGTCCAAAACCAGCGTCGCTCCTCTCCCATTCTAATCCAAAACTAGCACTGCTCCTCTCCTCTTCCATTCAAAAACCACCGCCGGCGAGTGAAGGTGCTGTGGAGAAGTAGATCGATGGAGGAGTACAACCGATACGCGAGGATCGCAGACGGCGACCCTGTGAAGCTAGCTAGGATGTTGGAGATATAGTCTTGGTTTGACAACAAGGACCAACTAGCGGCGACGGCGACATCCATGGCCAAATATCTGCAACAGAGTGAAAAGGCGGCGATACTCCCGGAGGGAGTCATGTCGGAGTACATAGAGATGCTCCTCTGGGCCATGGAGCAAACAAATTCACCGAATCCGATCATGAGGGAGCGGTGGTGGGAGTATCGATCCCAGAGGGAGCATCCACCAGAGATTGAAGGATCGAGCATCTACGGGGTGCCGTTTGTGAGGGTGTCCTGCCAGAGCGAGCCGGTGGAGTCTTCGTCGACCGAACCCAACTGCAAGAGGAGAAAAGCAGTTGGCCCGACGATGCTTCCCCGCCATCGTCTCCCTTGCCGTTCACATCATCTCACGGGGCGGCTGTCTGCCGCCGAGGAATAGGAGGGGGCTGCCCCCCAGCCCAATAGTCGGGCAGGTTGTGAATTGTCAGGAGGAGCTTAGGGTTGTCAGTATTTGCAGGTTGTGAATTGTGTTTTGTGTTGTGTATTTTGAGAGTACTTTCAGATATGAATGTCTTTTGAATTCCAGATTTGCAGTGTTGAGCATATAAAGTATTTCATGAATTCTAGAGATCTATTTTTAGCACTTAAAATGTAGTTTCATAGGAGTATAAAAGTGCAGACAATGTGATTCTTAGAGAAGAAACTACAAGTTTCAGTTTCAGATAAGAAACTGCAAGTTCAGTTTCAGATAAGAAACTGCAACTTTCAGAGGCAGAGCATTTATATTAACACGGCCTTTTCAAACAGGGTTAACATCATGTTGGAAGTTTTATTCATGGTCGAAAATGGAACTACCAGCCAATTAACATCATGTTGATCAACATTCATGCATAGCACATCTTCATATGGTACATAGTCAAAATGCCCACACAATGTCGAGTGTGCGAAACACAGAGAAAATGAGGGACGAAGTTTTGGCAAGTGTTGGACGTGGTTTTGGGATGCCACGTCTAGGCTTTCATTTTTAACATGCGCAGCCCACGACCTCGGATGGGAGGTCCATAGGCCTATTTGTATTTTCTTAGGGCCGTCATGTATCGACCGGCCTATGGACCTCCCATCCGAGGTTTTATTTTTGGCAGCCCAATTTATGTATTTTTTTTGAAGAAAACGCAGAGGTCTGTTCTATTTTTCTATATAAGAATAGGAACGCCAGGTCCAACTTATGTTTCCCTTCTAACTATATTATATATATATATAAATTATTTTATATGTTGATTGTTTAGTTCACATACTCCCTCCTTTTTGGTTTATAGGGCTTATCTCAAAATTTTAGTTTTTCCATTTTATAAGGCTCAATTTGGTTGTTTTCCATCACATGTTTAGATTCCAAGGTGCACTAAATCATTGCATGCAAGTATTAAGAGAAAATTGACCAATGCATGTACTTTATGCATGCATGCATTGCAATTTATGCATTGATAAACATAATTTTTTGAGGAAAACAAGTGCATTAATTAGGTGCTTTTGCAAACTACAAAAAGTATTCCACCATTCATCATCTACCTTGGTTGGTGAGATTTTTGAATTGATCCCTATAAACCGAAAAGGAGGGAGTAATTGGCAAATAGATCTCGCCGCCACCCCCTGCCTCCTGACTCCGGGCGCGCCTGCCCCCCTTAGCAAGTCCGCCCGCGCGCCCCATGGAGTCGCCGGCCATATCCACGGGGGAATGGCTGGAAGACAGGTAGATGTACAGGATGCATTTCCCACATGTCTACAAAGCCTTCCCGCGGATGCTCCAGCCGCTCAACTCCATCGCGCCGGCGGTGCTGCGGGAGACTCGAGGGAGGAGATGGAGGGAGCGGGCGATGCGGATCCGCGATGATGCTCTCTCCTGGACCCAGTGCACGCGCGAATGGAGGGAAGCAGAGGAGGAAGCTGCGAGGGAGGAAACCGAGGAGGGACCGAATCCGTTCTCTCACTCGCGCAGGTATGCTCGGATGTGCAAGGATCATGTCGATTGGGAGCCGCTGAATCTAGCCCCGTGGATCTACTTCAAAGGAGATTTCTCGGAGAAGCACAAGATGCCCCACCCCAGTGAGCCACTGATTGCGTTCGTTCGATGGGTGAAAGGAGAAGTGAATTCAGGAGATCCACGCCGTGCTGCGAGATGGGAATGCTTGACTGGACTCCTGCCCACCAGCACGCCACCGGAGCCGGAGCAGGTGGATCCCCTACCTTACCTCTCTCCCAAACCTGCAGAAGATTGAAATTAGGCTTGCAATCTGCTTCAATTGAGCTCTCTGGTGGTTATTTCTGCTTCCTGAGAGACAACATCTGGCTGGAGGATGAGAAGGAACCAGGAACTCCGATGAATTTCCCCTATCACAATGGGTGGGGAGCGTCGGTTGGGCAGTGGTACGACCCACCTCCGCCCCAAATTGGGGCACAATCTGGGCAAGCTCCTGTAATTGACCAAGATCAATCTGCTGGTGGTTCTGACTCTCAGATCAGTGGGAAATCTCAAGGCAAGAATCAACAAAAGAAGAGATAGGACATCCAGAAAACTGCTCCTACCCCTGCTTCGGGCCTTATGGCATACTCTGAGGTGATCTGCTACAACTATGGGGAATCATGGCATCATTCTGATAAATGTGTCAAGCCCAAGAGTTGTTTTATCTACAAAATGGTTACCCATAAAGTTGAGAATTTCCCTGTCAGAAGGAAAACCCACAGTTCTGCTAGATATGTTGGAAGTGCTGCTCCAGGATTATGTCCACCATTGACAGAATTTTCTGTGACACAGAATTAGATAGTTTCTTTCCCCTTTCTAGTTGTAGAGCTCTACCCAGATGTGGTAGTGACCACACTCATTTGCTCTGGGACTCTAGTCTTAACCAAACTCCAAAGAGAAATAATTTTAAATTTGAAAAGTGGTGGTTGCTTAGAGAAGATTTTACTGAGCTAGTCAGGAAAATCTGGAATGAGCCTACTGGGAGTAGCTGCCCCCTAGAAAATTGGCAGATTAAAATCAGGAGATTTAGAAGAACTACCAAAGGGTGGAACTCCAATGAGGAAGCTAATCTTAGAAGATACAAAAGGCTTCTCCTCCTTGAGTTTGATTCTCTAGATATTAAGGCAGAAACCACTGACCTCTCTGAGGCTGAGACTAATAGATTAAACTTTGTCCATGGAGAGCTCAAGAAAATTTGGCTTCAAGAAGAAATCAAAGCCAAACAAAGGTCTAGAGATAGGAACATTAAGAAGGGTGATAGAAATACTGCTTACTTCCATGCAGTAGCTAACCAGAGGAGGAGGAAAACCCTCATTCACTCCCTTGATGGCCCTAATGGCCCTGTTACTGAGGTAGATGAGATGCTGAAAGTGTCTAGTGATTTCTACAAAGACCTATTTAAGAAAGAAAACCCTTCTGGGTTCTCTCTAGAAAACAATATTTTCTCTGCTTCTGAAAAAGTCTCTCCTGCTGAAATGAGCTGCTAGAAGCCCCTTTTTCAGAGACAGAGGTGAAGGAAGCCAGTTTTAGCTCTTATCCTGATGGGGCTCCTGGTCCTGATGGGATTCCCTTCTTGTTTTACCAGCATTTTTAGGACTTGGTGAAAAATGATCTCTTAGATCTTTTCCAAGCCTTTCATAGAGGAGAGTTGGATCCAGCAACTTACTCATGGGGGGTCTGTTGGGGTCAAGTTAAATAAATGTGGAAGTGATTTTTTTCCTTGCTGGTAAAGGCCTTAGGCAAGGTGACCCCATCTCCCCGCTTTTGTTTAATTTAGGAGTGGACATTCTTACTAAAATGCTGAGGAAAGCTGCTGATCATAGTCTGATTGCAGGGCTCTGTCCTGAGGTCTGCCCTGGTGGCATCATCTGCCTTCAATATGCAGATGATACCATCCTTTTCTTAGACAATGACTCCACACATGCTCGCAATCTGAAAACTGTTCTAACCTGGTTTGAACAAGTCTCAGGCATGAGAATCAACTACTCTAAAAGTGAACTCATCCCTATCAACATGGATGAACAGGAGTTAGCTGGCTTCCTAAACTGAGGAGAGAGGATATCCAACCCTTCTGGATAAAATCATTAAAAGGATTGCTGGGTGGAGGGGCAAACTTCTCTCTTACAGAGGTAGATTGATCCTCATACAAGCTTGTTTGGCTAGCATTCCAGTGTATCTCCTCTCCTTCTTCAAGTTCCCTAAATGGGCAGTGAACCTCATCAATTCTCAGATGTCTCATTGCTTGTGGAATGATTTTGAGGGAAATAGGAAGCTACACCTTGCTAATTGGGTCCTAGTCTCTATGAAAAAAGATTTTGGAGGCCTAGGCATACCTAACCTCCAAGAAATTAACATTTGTCTTCTAGGGTCTTGGATTAAAAGATTCTATGAGGAAGACCTGGAACCCTGGAAGCTTCTTATTGCCCATAAATACCTAGGAAATAAACCTAGTATTTTTGTCCCTTCCTCCAACCCTAAGACCTCTAGATTCTGGAAAGGATTAAAATCTATTATGCATGCTGTGAAATTTGGCTACAGATGGAACATAGGGGATGGGAGCAGAACCAGGTTCTAGGAAGATACTTGGTTTGGCACATCCCCCTAGCAGTCCAATTTTGGCCTATTTACTCTGTCCACATTGAGCTTAACAAAAGTGTCAATGAAGTTTGGGATAGTCAATGCCTAAAACTCTCTTTTAGAAGGAACTTTAGTGATAGTCTCATGGAACAATGGTTCCAGTTGGAGGAAATTGCCAAAAGCATTACCTTTACTGCCAAGCCAGATGCCCTGATTTGGCAGCTGGACAATAAGGGGAAGTATTCCTCCAGCTCCCTCTATCATGTTATCAACTATAGAGGGGTTCAACTCGTGTTTATCCCTGCTGTCTGGAAATTGAGAGTTCCCCCTAAAATTCATGTATTTCTCTGGCTTCTCTCCAAAAACAAATTGATGACAAGGGATAACCTTAGGAAGAGACACATCATCAAACCCCTTGATTGTGTTTACTGCTTGGAACAAGAGTCTTGTTCTCACCTATTTTTTTAATGTATAGTTGCTAAACATCTCTGGGACCACATTGAGGAATATTTCTCTAGTCAGATTGGCTCATCCTTTGAATCTGTCGCCAGATTCTGGATTGCTACCAAAAAATGCTCAGTTTTAAACACTGTTAGCTCAGCTGTCCTTTGGTACCTCTGGAAATATAGAAATGCTATGATTTTCAGTAACACCTCCTGGATTTCCATTTCGCAGGTCTTGAGGTTGATCAGGAACATGGTGAGGAACTGGGCAATTCTCTCCTCCGGATCGGACAAGGACAAGTTGACGAGCTTCGTGGAAACCCTAACAAGATCCCTCCAGAAACCGTTGGCGATCACTTGTGGCTGAACAAGGCGCGACCTGCTCTGGGGCTGGACCCGTGGGCTCGTCTCAAGATCTCTGATGAAGATGATGGGCACCTGGCGCCGAAAAAGAGGGACATCTACCATGCTACGCCTTCCAGCCCGGTGTCTCCGCTTGCTTACTAGTCGCCGCAGGCTGACACGGCCCCTTGGCTGAAGACCATGAAGGCTTCGCTGGACCCTCCTTGCGTCATTTGAGTGCTCTATCCGCTCTGCCTTTGGCACCGCTCGGGTGATTTGTGTTATTCAGAGAACTTGTTCATCCACCCCCCTAGTTTGTAGCTTTTCTACCTTTGCTTTCGAACTGCTCTTTGAGCTGCTATATCAGAATATGTTGTGGTTTCGTTCTCAGCAATGGAACTGGGGAGATGCTCCCTGTTTTTCTAAAAAAAAATATTTTATATGTTATTATATATTATTTTTATTGTCATCATATATTTAACAGATACTTACATATGTAAGAAAACAATATCCCACATCTTATTAACTTATAAAAATAATTTCTTAACAAATAATATCCTGGATTGTTTTGGCACGAAAATCCTAGTGATTGTGTACAAAAGCTTGGTAAGATTTAAGGACGTATGTAATAATATCACTTATTATTTAAATATATTTATAACAAAATGCTCAGCCCCTTTTTATTTTTTGATAACATTGCTGGCCCAACCCAACATTATAATTAGAATCAGCCCAGCAAAATCATGTATTTCGAGAAAGTGCAAATGTCCTATAATTTTTTAGGAAATAAAATAAACGGGCCGCATGGATGCTATATTATTTGTTCACCCAGCCCAGCTAATGGCTGTAACTAAAAAAAGATCAAATTGACTGTAAATTCTACCATGCAAAAAAGACTATAAATTCTGAAAAATGGGTTGAATATGTGCCACATTTTTGGAGGCTGAAATGTGGGCCAATAGGAAAAAGCCAATGCAAGTCATTGTCAATTTAGTCAACAAATGATTCTGACATGTTAGCCGTTGGATTTACATCCAACGACCGGCATCCATCTTCAATCTCTCGTCTTCTTCCTCCAGCGCCGCCGGGACCACCTCCCGCCTCCTACTGCTAGCAGCTCTGCTTAGCACGCTTCGCTATGAAGCGCTACTCCACCGTTGTCCAGGCCATCCCTCCACCCCTCCACACCTCCTGTTCTTCTCCACCGACTGCCGAACCACACCGCACTAGAACTAGTTAACCCTCATACACCTCTTTGTCTGTGACTCTACTCCCGCGTCTTCCCATCTCCGGCTTGTTGCTGTCCGGGGCCTTGCCGTCGTCCACCACCTTGGATGCGCTCGGCGCGGCGTGGTCAACATGGTCAACGAACGACACCATCGGAAGTAGACTATGCATGGAGAGGCTAACAGCTGGGTCCACGGCCGCACACAAGGAAATGCCTCCTTATTACACGCAAAATAATGATTCCTCCACCTGACATCTGGGACCCACCGGAAGGGCCTCTGTATTTCGTGAAATAAAGTGCCCCCCGCTGACATGTCGGACCCACCAGCTATCTTCGGACGCAAGGAAGTGCCTCCTTATTACGCACAAAAAATGAACATTCCCCCTGCCAGCTGGAACCCAGCATAGTGGGAGGCTGACTTGTGGGCCTACCAAGTCAACGGGGACGGAGGGCTTTGTCAACTTAGTCAATATGAACGATTCTAGCTCCTGTTACCGTACGATGTTCATACAACGGCCGTAGTGCTTCTTCAACCTCTGGTCTTCTTGCTCCAGCTGCCCAAACCAGCACCGGTCATGCCGCGTGCTCCTGCCTCCCGTGGCCGGCTGTGATGCCGCGGAGGCCTCACCGCCCCTACTACTCCCATCGCTGGCCAGGCCATCCCTCTACTCACCCACACCCCTGTTATTCTGCGGCGACAGCAGCCTCACACCGCAGCCGAACCAGTGAACCCTCATACTCCTCTTCGCATGGGCATCCACTGCTGCGTCTTCCCCGGCTCCGAGTTGTCCCCTTCCTAGTCCTCGCCGTCATCCACTGCCCTGGTGCTCTTGGCGCGGTGTGGTCAACGTGGTCAACGACCGACTTCCATCGGAAGAGTACTGTACGTGGAGAGGCTGACAGCTGGGTCCATGGCAGCCGCAAGGAAGTGCCTCCTTATTACGCGGAAAATAATTATTCCTCCACCTGACAGTGGGGACCCACCGGACAGGCCACTAGTATTTTGCTAAAAAAATCGTTTCCCCCTGACTGCTGGGACCCACTGGACGGGCCATCGTATTTCGCGAAAAAAACGCTCCCCCGCTGTCAGCTCGGACCCACCGGAAGTGCCTCCTTATTATGCACAAAAAATGAATACTCCCCCGGCTAGCTGGGACCCACCTTGCTGGGAGGCTGACTTGTGGGTTACTAAGTTGACGGGGACGAAGGGCTTTGTCAACTTAGTCAATATGAATGATTCTAGCTCCAGTGACCGTACGATGTCCATCCAATGGCCGTAGTGCTTCTTCAACCTCTGGTCTTCTTGCTCCAGCCGCCCAAAGCAGCGCCAGTTGTGCCACATGCTCCTACCTCCCGTGGCCGGCTGTGCTGCCGCAGAGGCCTCACCGCCCCCTACTATTCCCACCGCTGGCCAGGCCCTGCGGCGATGGCAGCCTCACACCACAGCCGAACCAGTGAACCCTCGTAGTCCTCTCCGCGCGGGCTTCCACTGCCGCGTCGTCCCCTTCCTAGGCCTCGCTGTCGTCCACCGCCGTGGTGCTCTCCGTGCGACGTGGTCAACGTGGTCAAGGAACGACTTCCATCAGAAGAGTACTATACGTGGAGAGGCTGACAGCTGGGTCCACGGCCACATCCCAGTTTTTTGTGATTTGCCATGTAAGTCGCTTTGTCAGGCCTGTTGGGCCGCAAATCTTTCAAGACAAGGAGAGCTTTCATTCGGCTGGCCGAGAAAATGGCCCACCAGTAATGAGAAATGGGTTGTACATTTTTAAAATACATCAAACCGGCAATTAGTTTCAAATATCTTTTTTTTCATTTCAAGATTTTAAATTACATTAATTTTTATGCGTGGAGAATTTGTTGGATTTTATATTGATATATATTTATTTTTAAAATCAGTTTGAATGCAAGTCAAAATTTCGGGATTAAAAACAGTTCGGACCACACCGAAATATGCAAAATTTCGTATAATTTTTTAACCGTTGCCACAATATGGGCTGTAATGCTAACAAAAAGAATATGGGCTCCAAAAAAACCTTAAGAATTAGCAAATGGGATGTAAATTATTAGAAATAATGGCAGATGGGCTGTATGCTGTTTTCCACAGATTTGAGGCTTTCCTAAAAAAAGGTTGACGCACAAGCACTGACTGTTGGATGTCCATCCAACGGCCGTCGTGCTTCTTCAATCTCTGCTCTTCTTGCTCCAGTTGCTCAAACAAGCACCGGCGGGACTGCCTGCTCCCTCCTCCTCGCGGCCGACTGTGCTGCCGCGCATGCCTCACTGCCCGACCATACTCCCATCGCTGGCCTAGCCATCCCTCTACTCACCCACACCTGGTTTTATTCTCCGGCGACGACAGACGAACCAGTAAACCCTCGTACAGTCGTACTGCCCTCCACGTGGGACACAACTGCCGAGTCTTCCCTGCCTCTGTCTCGTCCCCTTCCTAGGCCTCGCCGTCGTCCACCGCCCTGGTGCTCTCGGCACGACGTGGTCAACATGGTCAAGGAACGACTTCCATCGGACGTGGACTGTATGTGGAGAGGCTGACAGCTGGGTCCACGGCCGCTGCAAGGAAGTGCCTCCTTATTACACGGAAAATAATGATTCCTACACCTGACAGCTGGGACCCACCGGACGGGCCACTGTATTTCGCGAAAAAACGTTTCCCCCTGACTAGTGGGACCCACCAGCTACATCTTCGCACGCAAGGAAGTGCGTCCGGGCAAGAAAAAAACGATTCGCTCCCTGACTGCTGGGACTGACCAGCTACATCTTCGCAGGCAAGGAAGTGCGTGACAGTCAGGACCCAC
Source organism: Triticum dicoccoides (assembly GCF_002162155.2). Lineage (NCBI taxonomy): Eukaryota > Viridiplantae > Streptophyta > Magnoliopsida > Poales > Poaceae > Triticum > Triticum dicoccoides. The sequence goes on from NC_041382.1 coordinate 125,145,259, forward strand.
CTGGTCGAAGCGTACGTAGCGTTGTCATTCTGGTCGCGAACATGTACGTACATACTGGTTGATTTAGAGGCGCGCACGCAGAATTTACACGTACGTACAGCGGCCAGGGTGCAAGAAAGAAAATACGGCCACGTATGTGTACATACGGGCGGGGTCTCGAACACCTACTCGCGCATACGTACGGCCAGGGCTCGTGTACATGGCTGGGTCAGAACGGAGAAACATCGTCATCGTCGTGTTCATGGGGAGGCAACAAAATGTGTCGTGTTCATGGGGAGGCAACGGAATGCGTCGTGTTCATCAGGAGGGCTTGGACAGAACATGCGATGGAAACAAGGCCAGGCGTATCGCAGAACGGAGGAAACGACCTTGTGTTCGATCGGCCACATTCGAAATGGGATCCTGTTCATCGGAAGGGGTCTGGCGTACCGCAAAACGGAGGAAACGGACCTCCTACGGTCGAAACGGGGGTCCTGTTGATCGGGAGGGGTGTGGCGTACTGCAAAACGGAGTAAACGGACTTGTGTTGGAGCGCTACGGTCGAAACGGGGGTCCTGTTCATCGGGAGGGGTGTGGCGTACCGCAAAACGGGACTCCACGGGATACTGTTCATCTCCACCGTCGACCTCCTCCAGCCTCCACGGGCTCCTGTTCATCCAGCCTCCACCGTGCGCTACTCCATCGGCTACTGTTCAACCACCCCTCCACCGTCTACTGTTCATCCAGCCCTCCACACCACGGGGTCCTGTTCAACCACCCCTCCACGGGCACCCCTCCATCGTCTACTATTCATCCAGCCCTCCAC
>NC_041382.1:125146501-125165073 GCF_002162155.2 Triticum dicoccoides
GCCCTCCACACCACGGGGTCCTGTTCAACCACCCCTCCACCGTCTACTGTTCATCCAGCCCTCCACACCATGGGGTCCTGTTCATCCACCCCTCCACGGGGACCCTCCACCGTCTACTGTTTATTCAGCCCTCCACCACACCACGGGGTCCTGTTCATCCAAAGGCAACGCCACCGCTCATTGTTCATCCAAACCCCCTCGTAACACTCACTGTTCATCCCATCGATCGGCTTCAGTTAGCAGCAGTAGCAAAGGAATCGCTCAATCGGGTTCAGTTAACAGCCATCGATCGATCGCTCGGGTTCAGTAACGCGTAGCCTGCAGTGCAATCGCTCGGGTTCAGTTAGAGCCCAACGCCTCGCTCGGGTTCAGTTAGAGCCAACGCCTCGCACACACGCGCGTATGTGTACGAGAGAAACGCGCATCGCTCGGCCCCGACCTCCCACCGTAACTGGGAACTCCTCGAAATTTTCCTCCCCCTCACTTCTACCATGGTTTTTTCCGTCATGGACGGCCCAAAGAATGTCATGCAGCTGCGTCTCCAGCCCGCCCAGGACGAAAAGCCCATTTTCTGTCATGATTTTTTGTCATAGAAGTAGGAGCCCACCGCATCTATGATGATACCGGGTTTTGTCACAATTATCGTCATAGAAGTGTCATATGTATGACAGGAAAAAATTTCGTTCGGCCCAAAATGTCACGGATGTGTCTTTTTTTGTAGTGCCAGTTTCTATTTTTTGTGCCTATTTTAGAGTTTCTCAGAAATGGAATACCAAACGGAGTCCAAACAGAATGAAACCTTTGCGATGATCTTTCTTGGACCGAAATCAATCCAGAAGACTTGGACTCAAAGGCTGGAACTCCACGAGGCGGCCACGAGGTCGGAGGGCGCGCCCCCACCCTCGTGGGCCCCTCGTAGCTCCACCGACGTACTTCTTTCACCTATATGTACTATTCTACCCTAGAAACATCCGAGAGAGCCACGAAACCACCATTCCACCGCCGCAACCTTCTGTACCCGTGAGATCCCATCTTGGGGCCTTTTCCGGCGATCTGCCGGAGGGGGAATCAATCATGGGGTGCTTCTACATCAACACCATTGCCTCTCTGATGAAGCGTGAGTAGTTTGTCACGGACCTTTGGGTCCATAGTTATTAGCTAGATCGCTTCTTCTCTCTCTTTGATTCTCAATACAAAGTTCTCCTTGATGTTCTTGGAGATCTATTCAATGTAATACTCTTTTGCGGTGTGTTTGCCGAGATCCGATGAATTATGGATTTATGAACAACATTATCTATGAATATCATTTGGTTCTTCTATGAAATCTTATATGCATGATTTTATATCTTTGCAAGTCTCTTCGAATTATCGGTTTAGTTTGGCCTACCAGATTGATCTTTCTTGCAATGGGAGAAGTGCTTAGCTTTGGGTTCAATCTTGCGGTGTCCTTTCCCAGTGACAGTAGGGGCAGCAAGGCACATATTGTATTGTTGCTATCGAGGATAAAAAGATGGGGTTTATATCATATTGCTTGAGTTTATCCCTCTACATCGTGTCATCTTGCTTAATGCGTTACTCTATTCTTATGAACTTAATACTCTAGATGCATGTTGGATAGCAGTCGATGTGTGGAGTAATAGTAGTAGATGCAGAATTGTTTATATCTACTTGACATGGACGTGATGCCTATATTCATGATCATTGCCTTAGATATCTTCATAACTTTGCGCTTTTCTATCAATTGCTTGGCAGTAATTTGTTCACCCACCGTAATACATGTTATCTTGAGAGAAGCCACTAGTGAAACCTATGGACCCCGAGTCTCTTTCTTATTATATTGCATCTCTTTTATTTACATCGCATCTCGTTTACTATTTTGCAATCTTTACTTTCCAATCTATACAACAAAAATACCAAAAATATTTACTTTACTATCTTTATTAGATCTCACTTTTGCGAGTGACCGTGAAGGGATTGACAACCCCTTAATCGCGTTGGTTGCAAGGTTCTTGATTGTTTGTGTAGGTACTAGGTGACTTGTGCGTTGTCTCCTACTGTACCTTGGTTCTCGAAATTGAGGGAAATACTTATGCTACTTTGTTGCATCACCCCTTCCTCTTCAAGGGAAAACCAACGCATGCTCAAGAGGTAGCAAGAAGGATTTCTGGCGCCGTTGCCGGGGAGATCTACGCCAAGTCAAGGCATACCAAGTACCCATCATAATCTCTTCTCCCTCGCATTACATTATTTGCCATTCGCCTCTCGTTTTCGTCTCCCCCACTTCTAAAACGACTTTCGAAAACCTTCGCCTTTTCTTCGCCCTTCTTCCGTTCGTCTTTTCGTTTGCCTTGATGTCTTATTTGGCTGGTTTGCTCGTTTTGTTGGAATAATTGTGTATTTATTGCAAATCAGAGAACCTAATATCTATGGATTCTCATCTGCTTGCCAATCTTTTTAGGAGATCCAATTATGATGAACCAATTGCTAATGAGTTTTGTGCACTAGATTATCTTTATGAAGTTTTGCTTCAAATTCATGAATCTGAAAATTGTGATGAAGTACTTTATGAAGTGATTCACGGTAGATCTTTGAATAAAAAGTATGATTGCAATGATGTTATTATAAATTCTATGAATGTCAATTGTGCTAATAATATGCAAAACCCTAAGCTTGAAGATGCTAGTTTTGCTATGTCCACTACTTGTTGCAATGATCATGATTGGGGTGATTCTTCTTATGATCTTGAAAATTTACTTAAGCCCCATGATGAATATAAGATTTATAATAATGTTTGCAATATTAAAAGTGGGTTTGGAGAGGTCATGACTTTAATTAATGTTAATCCCACTATTTTGGAAGAGTGTCAACTTTGCATGCATGTGGATTGTGTTGAGAATATGTTATGTGATAGCTATTTTTGTTGAATTTGCTTATGATCCTATATGTAATTATTATGAGAGAGGAAAATATGGTTGTAGAAATTTTCATGTTACTAAATTACCTCTCTTCGTGTTGAGATTGCTATCGTCTCTTTCTTTTTCCTTGCACATGTTAGTTTTTGCTTGCCTTGATAATGTGTTTGCTTATAAAATACCTATGCATAGGAAGTATGTTATACTTATATGTGTTTGTCACGTGTTTCATGATGCTCTCTTTGTGCTTAAATTCTTGCCTTTAATGTGAGCATCATTGAGATTATCAATGCCTAGCTAAGGGCGTAAAACGATAGCGCTTGTTGGGAGGCAACCCAATTTTATTTTTGTTTTTTTTGCTTTTTGCTCCTGTTTAGTAATAAATAATTCGTCTAGCTTCTATTATGATTGTGTTTTCTATGTTTTAATTAGTGTTTGTGCCAAGTAAAGCCTTTAGGATCTTCTTGGGTGATAGTTGTTTGATCTTGCTGTACAAAACAAAAACTTATGCGCTCATGAAAATAATTATCGTTTTTACCAGAGAGCGATAAAATATCAATTCCAACTGCAGTAGATCAATATACTTTTTATCCTGGTCATCCAAATTTTTCAGAATTTTTGGAGTTACTGAAGTATTCAAAATCTCCAGATTGCTTTAGACTGTTCTGTTTTTGACATATTCTGTTTTTCGTGTGTTGTTTGCTTATTTTGATGAATCTATGAGTAGTATCGGGGGGTATGAACCATAGAGAAGTTGGAATACAGTAGGTTTAACACCAAGATTAATAAAGAATGAGTTCATTACAATACCTTAAAGTGGTGGTTTATTTTCTTATGCTAATGAAGCTCATGAGATTTTCTGTTGAAGTTTTGTGTTGTGAAGTTTTCGAGTTTTTGGGTAAAGATTTGATGGATTTTGGAATAAGGAGTGGCAAGAGCCTAAGCTTGGGGATGCCCAAGGCACCCCAAGGTAAAATTCAAGGACAACCAAAAGCCTAAGCTTGGGGATGCCCCAGAAGGCATCCCCTCTTTCGTTGTAACTTTACTTGTATTTTTATTCACCACATGATATGTGTTTTGCTTGGAGCGTCTTGTATGATTTGAGTATTTGCTTTTTAGTTTACCACAATCATCCTTTCTGTACACACCTTTTGGGAGAGACACACATGAATCGGAATTTATTAGAATACTCTATGTGCTTCACTTATATCTTTTGAGCCAGATAATTTTGCTCTAGTGCTTCACTTATATCTTTTTGGAGCACGGTGGTGGTTTTATTTTATAGAAATTATTGATCTCTCATGCTTCACTTATATTATTTTGAGAGTCTTTTAGAACAGCATGGTAATTTTCTTTGGCTATAAAACTAGTCCCAATATGATGGGCATCCAAGATGGGTGTAATAAAAACTTTCATATAAAGTGCATTGAATACTATGAGAAGTTTGATTCCTTATGATTGTTTTGAGATATGAAGATGGTGATATTAGTCATGCTAGTTGAGTAGTTGTGAATTTGAGAGATACTTGTGTAAAAGTTTGTGATTCCCGTAGCATGCACGTATGGTGAACCGTTATGTGATGAAGTCGGAGCATGATTTATTTTTTGATCGTCTTCCTTATGAGTGGAGGTCGGGGACAAGCAATGGTCTTTTCCTACCAATCTATCCCCCTAGGAGCATGCGCATAGTACTTCGTTTCAATAACCAATAGATTTTTGCAATAAGTATGTGAGTTCTTTATGACTAATGTTGAGTCCATGGATTATACACACTCTCATCCTTCCACCATTGCTAGCCTCTCTAGTACCACACAACTTTCGCCGGTACCATAAACCCACCATTTACCCTCCTCAAAACAGCCACCATACCTACCTATTATGGCATTTTCATAGCCATTCCGAGATATATTGCCATGCAACTTTCCACCATTCCGTTTATTATGACACGTTTCATCATTGTCATATTGCTTTGCATGATCATGTAGTTGACATCGTATTTGTGGCAAAGCCACCTTCATAATTCTTTCATACATGTCACTCTTGATTCATTGCACATCCCGGTACATCGCCGGAGGCATTCACATAGAGTCATATTTTGTTCTAAGTATCAAGTTGTAATTCTTGAGTTGTAAGTAAATAAAAATGTGATGATCATTATTATTAGAGCATTGTCCCAGTGAGGAAAGGATGATGGAGACTATGATTCCCCCACAAGTCGGGATGAGACGTCGGACGAAAAATAAAAATAAGAAAGAGAAAAAAGAGACCATAAAAAAGAGAAAGGCTCAAATAAAAAAAGGAGATAAAAAGAGAGAAGGGGCTATGCTACTAGCCTTTTTTCCACACTTGTGCTTCAAAGTAGCACCATGATCTTCATGATAGAGAGTCTCCTATATTGTCACTTTCCTATACTAGTGGAAATCTTTCATTATAGAACTTGGCTTGTATATTCCAATGACGGGCTTCCTCAAAATGCCCTAGGTCTTCGTGAGCAAGCGAGTTGGATGCACACCCACTTAGTTTCTTTTTGAGCTTTCATACACTTATAGCTCTAGTCCATCCGTTGCATCGCAATCCCTACTCACTCACATTGATATCTATTGATTAGCATCTCCATAGCCATCGATACGCCTAGTTGATGTGAGACTATCTTCTCTTTTTTGTCTTCTCCACAACCTCCATTCTATTCCACCTATAGTGCTATGTCCATGGCTCACGCTCGTGTATTGCGTGAAGATTGAAAAAGTTTGAGAACATCAAAAGTATGAAACAATTGCTTGGATTTTCATCAGGGTTGTGCATGATTTAAAAAATTTGTGTGATGAAGATAGAGCAAGGCCAGACTATATGATTTTGTTGGGATAGCTTTCTTTGGCCATGTTATTTTGAGAAGACATGATTGCTTTATTAGTATGCTTGAAGTATTATAATTTTTATGTCAATATTAAACTTTTGTTTTGAATATTTCGGATATGAACATTCATGTCACAATAAAGAAAATTACATTGATAATTATGATAGGTAGCATTCCACATCAAAAATTCTGTTTTTTTATCATTTACCTACTCGAGGACGAGCAGGAATTAAGCTTGAGGATGCTTGATACGTCTCCAATGTATCTATAATTTTTGATTGCTCCATATTATTATATTATTTGTTTTGGATGTTTAATGGGCTTTAATATGATCTTTTATATTATTTTGGGGACTAACCTATTAACCGGGGGCCCAATGCCAGTTTTTGTTTTTTTGCCTATTTTAGAGTTTCGTAGAAAAGGAATACCAAACGGAGTCCAAATGGAATGAAACCTCCGCGATGATCTTTCTTGGACCTAAAGCAATGCAGAAGACTTGGAGTCGAAAGCAAGCCAGAAGACTTGGAGTCGAAGTATGGAACTCCACGAGGCGGCCACGAGGCAGGAGGGCACGAGGGGGGTAGGCGCGCCCCCACCCTCGTGGGCCCCTCGTAGCTCCATCGACGTACTTCTTTCGCCTATATATACTCTTATACCCTAGAAATATTCGAGAGAGCCACGAAACCACCTTTGCACCACCGCAACCTTCTATACCAGTGAGATCCCATCTTGGGGCCTTTTCCGGCGATCTATCGGAGGGGGAATTAATCACGGAGGGCTTCTACATCAATACAATTGCCTCTCTGATGAAGCGTGAGTAGTTTATCACAGACCTTCAGGTCCATAGTTATTAGCTAGACGACTTCTTCTCTCTCTTTGATTCTCAATACAAAGTTCTCCTTGATGTTTTTGGAGATCTATTCGATGTAATACTGTTTTGCGGTGTGTTTGTGTTACCTCTTGAGCACGGCGTTGGTTTTCCCCGAAGAGGAAGGGATGATGCAGTAAAGTAGCGTAAGTATTTCCCTTAGTTTTTGAGAACCAAGGTATCAATCGAGTAGGAGGCTACGCGCGAGTCCTTCATACCTGCACAAAACAAATAAATCCTCGCAACCAACGCGATAAGGGGTTGTCAATCCCTACACGGCCACTTGCGAGAGTGAGATCTGATAGATATGATAAGATAATATTTTTGGTATTTTTATGATAAAGATGCAAAGTAAAATAAAAGCAGAGTAAAAATCAAAGGAAATAACTAAGTATTGGAAGATTAATATGATGAAGATAGACCCAGGGCCATAGGTTTCACTAGTGGCTTCTCTCAAGAGCATAAGTATTTTATGGTGGGTGAACGAATTACTGTTGAGCAATTAACAGAATTGAGCATAGTTATGAGAATATCTAGGTATGATCATGTATATAGGCATCATGTCCGAGACAACTAGACCGACTCCTGCCTGCATCTACTACTATTACTCCACTCATCGACCTCTATCCAACATGCATCTAGAGTATTAAGTTCATGAAAACAGAGTAACGCCTTAAGCAAGATGACATGATGTAGAGGGATAAACTCATGCAATATGATGAAAACCCCATCTTGTTATCCTCGATGGCAACAATACAATACGTGCCTTGCTGCCCCTACTGTCACTGGGAAAGGACACCGCAAGATTGAACCCAAAGCTAAGCACTTCTCCCATTGCAAGAAAGATCAATCTAGTAGGCCAAACCAAACTGATAATTCAAAGAGACTTGCAAAGATAACCAATCATACATAAAAGAATTCAGAGAAGATTCAAATATTGTTCATAGATAGACTTGATCATAAACCCACAATTCATCGGTCTCAACAAACACACCGCAAAAAGAAGATTACATCGAATAGTTCTCCACAAGAGAGGGGGAGAACATTGTATTGAGATCCAAAAAGAGAGAAGAAGCCATCTAGCTAATAACTATGGACCTGTAGGCCTGAGGTGAACTACTCACACTTCATCGGTGGGGCTATGGTGATGATGTAGAATCCCTCCGTGATGGATACCCCCTCCGGCGGAGCTCCGGAACAGGCCCCAAGATGGGATCTCGTGGATACAGAAATTTGCGGCGGTGGAATTAGGGTTTTGGCTCAGTATATGATCGTTTGGGGGTACATAGGTATATATAGGAGGAAGGAGTACGTCGATGGAGCAACAGGGGGCCCATGAGGGTGGAGGGCGCGCCTGGGGGGTAGACGCGCCCCCTACCTCGTGGCCTCCTCTTTTGTTTCTTGACATAGGGTCCAAGTCTACTGGATCATGTTCGGTGAGAAAATCACGTTCCCGAAGGTTTCATTCCGTTTGGACTCGTTTGATATTCCTTTTCTTCGAAACCCTAAAATAGGCAAAAACAGCAATTCTGGGCTGGGCCTTCGGTTAATAGGTTAGTCCCAAAAATAATATAAAAGTGGATAATAAAGCCCAATAATGTCCAAAACTATAGATAATATAGCATGGAGCAATCAAAAATTATAGATACGTTGGAGACGTATCAAGCATCCCCAAGCTTAATTCCTGCTCGTCCTCGAGTAGGTAAATGATAAAAACAGAATTTTTGATGCGGAGTGCTACTTGGCATAATTTTAATGTAATTCTTCTTAATTGTGGTATGAATATTCAGATCCGAAAGATTCAAGATAAAAGTTCATATTGACATAAAAATAATAATACTTCAAGCATACTAACTAAGCAATTATGTCCTCTCAAAATAACATGGCCAAAGAGAGTTCATCCCTACAAAATCATATAGTTTAGTCATGCTCCATTTTTGTCACACAAGAATGCTCTCATCATGCACAACCCCGATGACAAGCCAAGCAATTGTTTCATACTTTAGTAATCTCAAACCTATAAACTTTCACGCAATATATGAGCGCGAGCCATGGATATAGCACTATGGGTGGAATAGAATATGATGATGGGGGTTATGTGGAGAATACAAAAAAGGAGAAAGTCTTACATCAACGAGGCTAATCAATGGGCTATGGAGATGCTCGTCGATTGATGTGAATGCAAGGAGTAGGGATTGCCATGCAACGGATGCACTAGAGCTATAAATGTATGAAAGCTCAACAAAAGAAACTAAGTGGGTGTGCATCCAACTTGCTTGCTCATGAAGACCTAGGGCACTTGAGGAGGCCCATTGTTGGAATATACAAGCCAAGTTCTATAATGAAAAATTCCCACTAGTATATGAAAGTGACAAAACAAAAGACTCTATATCATGAAGATTATGGTGCTATTTTGAAGCACAAGTGTGTAAAAAGGATAGTAGCATTGTCCCTTCTTTATTATTTTTTTATTTGGCCTTTTTTTATTTGGACTTTCTTCTTCTTTTAATTATTTGGACAATGCTCTATGAATGATGGTCATCACAATTCTATTTACTTACAGCTCAAGAATTACAACTCGATACTTAGAACAAGATATGACTCTATATGAATGCCTCCGGCGGTGTACTGGGATATGCAATGAACCAAGAGTGACATGTATGAAAGAATTATGAACGGTGGCTTTGCCACAAATACTATGTCAACTACATGATCATGCTAAGCAATATGACAATGATGAATGTGTCATGATAAACGGAATGGTGGAAAGTTGCATGGCAATATATCTCGGAATGGCCATGGAAATGCCATAATAGGTAGGTATGGTGCTGTTTTGAAGAAGATATAAGGAGGTTTATGTTTGAAAGAGTGTATCATATCACGGGGTTTGGATGCACCGGCGAAGTTTGCACCAACTCTCAATGTGAGAAAGGGCAATGCATGGTACCGAAGAGGCTAGCAATGATGGAAGGGCGAGAGTGCGTATAATCCATGGACTCAACATTAGTCATAAAGAACTCACATAATTATTGCAAAAATCTAAAAGTCATCAAAAACCAAGCACTACGCGCATGCTCCTAGGGGGATAGATTGGTAGGAAAGGACCATCGCTTGTCCCCGACCGCCACTCATAAGGAAGACAATCAAATAACACCTCATATTTCAAATTTGTTACGTAACGTTTACCATACGTGCATGCTATGGGACTTGAAAACTTCAATACAGGCATTTCTCAAATTCACAACTACTCAACTAGCACGACTTTGATATTATTACCTCCATATCTCAAAACAATCATCAAGCATCAAACTTCTCTTAGTATTCAAAACACTCATAAGAAATTTTTTACTAATCTTGAACACCTAGCATATTAGGATTATTTAAGAAAATTACCATGCTATTTAAGACTCTCAAAATAATCTAAGTGAAGCATGAGAGATCAATAGTTTCTATAAAACAAATCCACCACCGTGCTCTAAAAGATATAAGTGAAGTACTAGAGCAAAACTACATAACTCAAATGATATAAGCGAAGCACATAGAGTATTCTAACAAATTCCAAATCATGTATGGCTCTCTCAAAAGGTGTGTACAGCAAGGATGATTGTGGTAAACTAAAAGGCAAAGACTCAAATCATACAAGACGCTCCAAGCAAAACACATATCATGTGGTAATAAAAATATAGCTCTAAGTAAAGTTACCGATAGAAGTAGACGAAAAGAAGGGATGCCTTCCGGGGCATCCCCAAGCTTTGGCTTTTAGGTGTCCTTAGATTATCTTGGGGGTGCCATGGGCATCCCCAAGATTAGGCTCTTGCCACTCCTTGTTCCATAATCCATCAAATCTTTACCCAAAACTTGAAAACTTCACAACACAAAACTTAAAGTAGAAAATCTCGTGAGCTCCGTTAGCGAAAGAAAACAAAAGACCACTTCAAGGTACTGTAATGAACTAATTCTTTATTTATATTGGTGTTAAACCTACTGTATTCCAACTTCTCTATGGTTTATAAATTTGTTTACTAGCCATAGATTCATCAAAATAAGCAAACAACACACGGAAAACATAATCTGTCAAAAACAGAACAGTCTGTAGTAATCTGTAGCTAGCGCAAGATCTGGAACCCCAAATATTCTAAAATAAATTGCTGGAAGTGAGTAATTTATACATTAATCATCTTCTAAAAGAATTAACTAAATAACACTTTCCAAATAAAAATGGCAGCAGTTCTCGTGAGCGCTAAAGTTTCTGTTTTTTACAGCAAGATATCAAGACTTTCCCCAAGTCTTCCCAACGGTTCTACTTGGCACAAACACTAATTAAACACAAAAACACAACCTAAAAGAGGCTAGATAAATTACTTATTACTAAACAGGAGAAAAAAGCAAGAAATAAAAATAAAATTGGGTTGCCTCCCAACAAGCGCCATCGTTTAACGCCCCTAGCTAGGCATAAAAAGCAATGATAGATCTAGGTATTGCCATCTTTGGTAGGCAATCCATAAGTGGCTCTCATAATAGATTCATAAGGTAATTTAATTTTCTTTCTAGGAAAGTTTTCCATGCCTTTCCTTAACGGAAATTGGAATCTAATATTTCCCTCCTTCATTTCAATAATTGCACCAATCATTCTAAGGAAAGGTCTACCAAGAACAATAGGACATGAAGGATTGCAATCTATGTCAAGAACGATAAAATCTACGGGCACATGATTCATATTTGCAACAATAAAAACATCATTAATTCTTCCCATAGTTTTCTTAATAGTGGAATCCGCAAGATGCAATTTTACAGAGCAATCATCAAAATCACGGAAACCTAACAAATCGCACAAAGTCTTTGGAATCGTGGAAACACTAGCACCCAAATCACATAAAGCATAGAACTCATGATCTTTAATCTTAATTTTAATAGTTGGTTCCCACTCATCATAAAGTTTTCTAGGGATATAAACTTCCAATTCAAGTTTTTCTTCATAAGATTGCATCAAGGCATCAACGATATGTTTAGTGAACGCTTTATTTTGGCTATAAGCATGAGGAGAATTTAGCCGGCGCGTAAAAAGGCACCTATGGGGGCTGTTGGGGCCGCGGCTGGAGATGCTCTTACTCCTAGTCCTCTCATGGACGATGTATAAAACATTGAAACCCATATATGCCATATTACTTCACTCTTCTAGCTGGCGATCCGTCCTCATGCAACTCTCCTTCCCACCCAAACACGATGCTAGATATTGCTTAACATGTTTGTATCGCGATCACACATAGAAATGAAAGTGTTGAGGAATGTAGTAATTCAAAAAAAATCCTACGCACACGCAAGATCTATCTAGGAGATGCATAGCAACGAGAGGGGAGAATGTGTCCACGTATCCTCGTAGACCGAAAGAGGAAGCGTTATGTTAACGCGCTTGATGTACTCGAACGTCTTCACGATCCAATCGATCCAATTACCGAATGTACGGCACCTCCATGTTCAGCACACGTTCAACTCAATGACATCCCTCGAGCTCTTGATCCAGTAGAGGGTCGAGGGAGAGTCTCGTGAGCATGACGGCGTTGCGACGGTGTTGGTGATGTGATCCGCGCAGGGCTTCGCCTAACACTACAAAAAATTACACTTCCGTGATGATACGTGTTTGTCACAGTAGGTCGCATTTTCTGTCATGCATGTACATCCATGACGATTTTATGACAAAATCAAGATAGTCATACCTGTGCTGTCGTAGAAGTGTTCCATGACATTACCAAAATTATCATCACGGAAGTGTCCACTTCCATGACGATAAATCGTGCGTCACAGAAGTGCTTTCGTCAAGGGTGACCGACACGTGGCATCCACCGTAACGGAACGCCGTTAAGCTATCGGGTCGGGTTTTGGATCCGATAACCCGTTAACAACCCCGACCAATGGGGATTTTCCACGTGTAAAATCATCATTGGCTGGAGGAAACACGTGTCAGCTCATCGTTGGGACAGATGTCATCCACTCATTGGACAGAAGGCGCCTATGATACGTCGACACGTGGCACGGCCCAATAGAGGCCCATTCCTGTGAAAAGGCCAACCCGTTTGACTTGGTCAAAAGGTGGCGGGCCGGCCCATGTAAAGCCTGTTAATGGCATGTTCGCATATAGCCCATTTACAGCCCGCTAACCCAAGGCCCGTTACGCCCTATCCGAATTAGGCCCAGTAGCGTCATCTGGGCCACCCAATATGATTCCAGCCCGTTTTCACTTCTGGCCCATGTATGGCCCATGACATCTTTCGGCCCATATGAGGCCCTATGTAACTCTTGGCCTATTAACGGCCCGTGGTGAAACTGGCCCGTAATGAACAGTGTATCACTTTACACCCATTAACGACCCGTGGTGAAACTGGCCCGTAATGACCAGTGTATCACTTTATACCCATTAACGGCCCGTTATTCCGTTGGGTCGTTTCCAGCCCATGTTATCTTTCGGCCTTCTCAGAGCCCATTTATTCTTGGGCTCATTTCCAGCATTTGTTTACTTATGGCTCGTTACTGTCATTTTCTGCTTGTGGGCCAAATTCATCCCGTGGTTACAGTCGGCCCGTTTGTGGTCCGTTAATACGTTGGGCCGTTTTCATAGCATCATCAAATACGGCCTATTAACGATGGCCCGTTATGGTCGACCCATGAACGGACGATTCCAACTCTAGCCCATTTACGGCCATAATGCGGTCTGTTTGGCCCGTGTTTGGCCAATCGATCATACAGCCCGTATAAGGCCCATTGATGATACGGCCCGCAGAAGGCCCATTGTTTCTACGGCCCGTAGAAGGCCCATTGTTTCTATGGCCCGTAGAAGACCCACTGTTTCTACGGCTAGTAGGAGGCCCAGTGTCACTACTGTAAATATTAGCCCATGGTTATTGTGGCCTAGTTTTAAAAAATAGGTTATTGCAGCCACTAGCTAACCGCGGAAAAAGAACTACAATGACTACAAGCAAACAAATAAACAAGACAACAAGGAAATAAATAAGCAAGCAACTAACGCTAGGCTATCACGGCTATTACACATATTACATCGACTGGACATCAAAGTTCGCCACCAGTGCAAATATAGGGAACAAAGCAGCATATCATATACACTGGTTATCAAAGTTGGCGACCAACATAAATAAACGCCGCAGCAAAACAAATCCAGAACTGAAACCACTTCAGAAGATCTCAAGAAACAATATCCTGGGTACCCATAATGCTGGCACGATGCTTAGCAAGCTTATTAACTTTCTCTTGTTTGGCGCTTAAATCTTCCAGCGCTTGCTGTTGCACCAGAAAATATGCATCTGAATTCTGCAGGGACTTCCTCGGTCCTTCAGCTTCCTGTCGCAGCACATCTGATCGATGTCTTTCAACTTGAAGTTGAGACTCAAGAAGACGAAATTATTCAGGCAGCGAGTTCGAAGAGCTTGTGCCAGCAGTAGTGGCTAGTAACTCGAACACTACATCAAGACAGGACTTTTGGGTTCCCTCACTGTCATCAACATAGTTTTTATCAGCTTTCTTGGAGACCAACAAGGATGTCTCACTATCTTGAACCTTATCTGCATTACTTCCTTTACCATTGGATAACGCGGTACTGTTCTCCAATATTTTTTCTGCATTCTAAAAGAGAAACAAGCTGACACATCACATGTTTACCATGTTGTATATGAAACTCATTTTGGTAAATGAGTTCAGTAGTAAAGTGGTCAGGATAACAGCATGAAACAAACATATATCTATGTACCATGGTCACTATATGGTCTATATCATTCTAGTTTTTGTTGCCAAATCAAGATAGAGACACAGTTCAAATAATATTTGTTCAAGACAAAGCAGAATAGACAGAATATAAGTGTGGGTAACTATAGAGCAATAACAACACTTGTAATGTGCATGACATGAGAACATAACTGTTTATTCAATTGAAACTGAAATCAACATAGAGCAGGTTACAACAACAAACCAGTTAAAGAAATAGGTTTAAAACATACCTGTTGCGCCATTGGAGTTTCAATTCCATCCTTCAAATTTGAAAATAGTTGGTATGAGTAAATATAGTAATGCAAGAGCAAAGGAGTATGAACCATAGCTACAGAACCTGACCTGAGAACAAATCTTCTTCTCCTTTAAGTGTTGAGTTGGGATTCGGAGTGGTGGTCCTCGTGCTTTGGGCACTACAGTTCCCTTACTAACTGCTCGTGTTTGGGTGCTCTGTGGTGGAGATGGTGCTGTGTCAACTGGAACTGGGTTACTATCTGCTGGGGTTGGGGTTAGAAGGGGTGTAGCTGGTTCTCTGTCCAACTGGGTAGGGGTACAATCTGTGAGAGTCTGGGTTATGTGTGGTGGATCTGGTCCTTGGGCAAGTACAACCGTGGTTCTATCTGCATCAACTGGTAGCACTATCTTTTCTGAAGACCGTGTTGTTACTCCCTTAGATACTGCCATCACACTCTCCAATTCAAATGGCTAATAAACAAGCAAAGTAATTGGAAGTATAGACATTGTATGATAGACAGGTGCAATGGATAGTGGGGAATAAAAGAGGGCATGAAATAATTCATATTTATGTTGTCTAACCAAATAGGATAGCATGGCACAATTTCACATATATGATGGCTAACTAAACAGGATAGCATGACACAATTTCACATTATGATGGCTAACTAAAAAAGATGGAAAGACATAGTTCAAAATATGAGACTATGTAAACAGGATGACATGACATAACTATATAATGTGTTTATTAAATAGGTTGGCATGCCATAATTCACATACATTCACGGATAGAATGCCATAATTCAAAATATGATGACTGTAAACACTAAACAGGCTGAGATGATATAACTATATGATGTCTTTATTAAATGGGTTGCCATGCCATAATTCAGATAGATGATGTGTATGTACTATGTAGACATGATGGCATGATATAATTCAAATATATGATTTATATAGTAAGCAAGTAAGCAGATGGCAATCCATATATGATGTAAAAACTAAGCAATGCAAGACAACATGCATGACATGGGTAATATAACCCTGCCAAGTTTGAGCATAGACCTCAGGGGGGAAATAGGACTGGTCATCAGTCTCTGAATCCTCCTATGAGGAGCTCTCTGTAACCAGCAAGATGTCTGCTTCAGCAGGTAGCAGTGTCTGCTCTGAATACCTTGTTTTCACTCCAGATACTTCCATCACCGCTTCAAATGGCTGATGCACAGGAAGAGTAGTTGAATATACAAACGTTGTCGACAAATGGAACACGTAATACAAAAATGATAGCATGATATAATTCACATACATGATGATTGGCTAAACAGCATGGCCTTGCATAATTCACATATATAATGCCTTTGCAACAAGATAGCATTGTATAATTCACATATATAATGTCTTGCAACAAGATGGCAATGCATAAGTCACATATATGGTAATTAGACACTCAACAGGTGGCATTCACACAAAGCATGTCTAAACTAATGAAATGACATAGCAATGCGAGACATGATATGCACGATATGAGCAACATAACCCTGCCAAGTTAGAGCATACACCTCGGGGGGGGGGGGAATAGGACTGGTCATCTGTCTCTGAATCCTCCTTTGAGGAGCTATCCGTAACCAGTGAGAAATGTGCTTCGTCAGATAGCATAGTCTGCTCTGAAGACCTTGTTTTCACTCCAGAATTCGCCATCACCGTGTCAAATGGCGGATGCACACGAAGAGCAGTTGAATGTACTAACATTGTTGACAAATGTAATATGTAATGAAAAAAAGGATGGCCTGATATAATTTACATATAGGATGACTGGCTAAGCAGGATGGCATTGCAAAATTCACATATGATGCCTGGCTAAACAAGATGGCGTTGCATAATTCACATAAACGATGAATAAACGAAACAGATGGCATTCGCACAAAGGATGTCTAAACTTAGCAGATGACATATTTGATGTATAAAGTAAGCAATGAAAGACACCATATGCATGATATAACCGACATCAGCATGCCAAGTTAGAGCGAAGACCTCGGGGGGTAAATAGGAGTTGTCTTCTCCTTCCGAATCCCCCTCAGAACAGATATCTTCCTCTCGATTACAATCCGAAATGCGTGGAGGGGGGCTGCCTTTGCGCCTACCGTGGAGCAACGTCTGCATGAAATTTTATTGCCACGCAAGGCTCGTCTCTTTTGCTCTACATGTTCAGTTCCATTGTTTCCAATAATTCTCATGCATAGGAATAAAACATAGTGAGATTATGTAAGGAGTGCATGCAGAAATATAGAGTGATGGTAGCAACCTATAGATAGACCCAAAACCAATAATAGCAGGCAGATAATGGCTTCAGTTAAAAAATACAGATAATGGCTTCTTTACTGTTTGTTTCCCACCCAACAAGAAACTCATAGTAGACACCGGAGATTAACCAGATAGTAGATAGATACTATTGATAGAGGCCCCGATATGTACCCCACGACCATTGAAAAACTCAAGTTTGACCATTAGTTTGGAGCTGACTCAGAGTCTAATCGGTGAACAGGACGATAAAGTAGCATGTAATATTAAGCGATGCATAACGTAAGCAGACACGAAAGAGTACGACAGCTCTTGCGGACCCATGTAGTCCTCGAGGTCATCTGCTCGGTTGATGATGGTAATGCAGTTTTCATGGCTACCAGTGGCGGGGAAGAAGATCTAAGGCGGCGAAAGACAGTCTGGAGGCCCGATCCCTGCTGTGCTGGACCCTTTTGTCATTGGAGCAGCTGAGCTGGGGTGGACGATGGCGCAGCAGGAGCGGGACAAACCACGCAAGGTTTTCTTTGACAACTATCTGTAAGAGAAGTAATTCTGTAAGGGCTCGTTTGAATTGGAGGATTCCAACAATGCAGGGATAGCAAATAGACAGGAATTGGATAGGAATGCACCTGCAAAATAGAGAATTTAAAAACACAGGATTTCTGCCAATCTGGGTGTTTGATTCACAACAATTGGAAGATCACAGGATGCAAAGAAGCATGGTGAGATTAAGTCAAACCACAAGAAACTGTATGGTTATAATGCTATTATGCTACTATCTCTTAGTCTTGTGCTTCATGAATAGGAATTTGAAAAGGAGGACAAGTGAAAATTAGAACTCCTACGTTTTTTCTTTCAAGGAGACACTAAAGGAACAAATCCGCGTGCTCAGTGGACAATATATATAACATGTAGAGTAAAAAAGAGATGCAACAAGTGTACAACCTCTTTGGCGAAGCCATGTCGATCTCAGCATGATTGGGTTGGCCGGTGAGGATGCTCCGACTGACTTTGCTGTCGGAGGAGGGGAAGAAGATATTAGGCGTCTGGAGATGGAGCCCGAGGTACTGCTCTGCTGTGATGGAGGGTTTCGTTGTTGGAGCAGCTCCGGTGAGTTGTGCGACGCCGAGGCTGAAGCAGGACAAGAGACACAACGAACAACGTTAACCTGAGTGGAATTCTAATAGCATCTCCAATACATGATGTAAAATACATAACCACAAAGAGCTAGATGTAAAATACATCAGCCGCTCATCTCTGAACTTAACTGTCAAAACTGAACTTAACTGTCGAAACTGAACTTAACTGTCGAAACTGAATTTTGCTGTCGAAACTGAACGCACTAGCAAGGTGAGGCTACATGTCGGTCGACTAACTTTTTCATCTTTGGTCAGTTGATTTTGCAGCCGTTGGATACGAAATCAAGGGCCTGCGGTTCATCTTCAACCTCCACCCCCCTGAGCCGCCAGCCACCACCGGCCAAACAGCAGCCCCCCGCCGCCCGCGGCCGGCGGTGCGCCGCCCCGCCCACCCCGAAAACACTCCCCACCGCCGGTCCTCCGCCGCTCCGGCCATCCCTCTAGGCCCCCCCGTGCTGAGCTTTTTCTCCGGTGATCCCCACCACCCGCCCCGAA
>NC_041382.1:125165574-125182401 GCF_002162155.2 Triticum dicoccoides
ACTGACCCAAAAGTCGATTTAGTCGACTGAAGTGTAGCTAAATCGAAGTAGCATCGCAAGCAAGAGCAAGAGCGAGAGCAGCATCACGAGCAAGAACAATAGCAAGAGCAGACCAGGCAGGGGACCGAGAGCAAGAGCAGAGCAGTAGCGCGAGCAAGAGCTAAAGCAGCAGCAGCTCCTACTGATGTGGACGTCGCCGCTGAGGGAGCGACGCCATGGAGGAAGTAGCCGGCGATGCCGCTGTGGATGGAGCCGCGCCGTGTCGGCTTGGGACCAAGCGCCGGCAGCACCGTGAGATTGAACCAAGAAGAAAATGCGGCGATTAGTGTACAACCTCTTTGGTGGCGCCGATTAGGCCGCAGCTTCATCCGAGGAAACGGTGATGATGATGCTCTTCCGGTGGTGCAGGTGAAGACGGTAGTGTGGGAATGGAGGTGGCGTAAAAGACGAGGGGAACATCGGGGCGGCTTCTTGGAGGTGGAGGACGGGGTAGCTGAATCGGCGGGACGATGAGATCGACGACGGATCCTCATCCGGTATGGTGGATGAGGGACGTCGAGGTGTTGCTGTGGACGACGTCGTCGGGGAAGAGGCTCCGGCTGGGTGGCGGGGAGCAGGGTGTGGGGTTTCGTCGCGGGTTTTCGTGGCCTCGGTGTATGAATGGGTGGGCGGATGGGATGGCAGTGGGGAACCATGGCTTAGATACGCGCTTGTCCGAAATGTGGGGTAAGTTATGAAAGTACCCGCACCGATTTGAGGCGGTTCTTTCGGTTCAGGGGTACCACGGGCATTTCGCGTGTCAGGATTTCACAGGAGGTGGGAGTTTTCGCGCGCGTTGTAATTTCGGAATAGCAAGGCGCGGGTTGATATGGAGGGAGTTGTCGGAGCACAACGAGACAAAGATATATCTTAAATATTTCAGACTAACAAGGCGCGGGTTGAAATTTCCGGACAAGCCTAACGTGTACTGTACCAAATCAATGCGCACTACAAATGTCATTCAAAACTTTGAATTCATGTTATGTTCAATTAAAATATTTCGCTACGTGTATAATACATGCAACCTACTACTCAAATGAACGTTTTAGTGCATTCCAAATGTATATACTACCGCTTCAATATGAACTAAATTTGAATTCGTTTCTCTATTTGAATAAGATCTACAGTAATGATTGTTGTGAAGTCAAAGCATTTGAATTCGTTTCTCTGTTTTAGTAAGATTTACAATCATCATTATTGTCAAGTTAAACCATCGTTTGTGTATTATCTTCATAGCACACCACATGATTAGTCTCGAGTTACATATGAACTATGTGTATTATATGAACTTGAACTAGATTTTTTTAATCCACTTTATTTTGATTTCAAGTCACATTACATTTCTAGCTCTAGCTAGATCTTCATAATCTAAACCATGTATCATATGTATAATGTGTTTATCACATTATGTATGGTGCCCCGCCCCCTACGCCTACAAGTATTTAGATGTGAGTTGCAAACACCACACATTACCACAAATTCAAATAAAATGTGAGAATGTTCGATATATAGTATTGTTTAGATTGTTCAATATTTAGTTGCAAGCTGCAAACGCCACACATTATCACAAATTCAAATAAAATGTGAGATTGTTTGATGTATAGTATGGTTTAGATTGTTCGGCATTTAGCTGTGAGTTGCAAACGCCATGCATTATCACATTATGGTATAGCATGTGCACAGCATGTGTATCACCGCTATATTCATGCATGCAATGTTTAAAACACTATGATCTCCTATTCAAATATATGAATCCGCTTTCATATCAAATTATGATCTTTGTTAGTCTCGTAGACCCACACAATCCTCTAACCTTTGTAGCTACCACTAACTTTCTCTCGTGCATGCACACGCCCTCCTCGCCCTCCCCCTCCCTCGGCATTCTATACACCGGGCACGTTCATTTTTTTCTTTAGGTCGTTCTCCCAGAGTCTCCACAACTCCTTTTCGACACACACCGATCGATAAACCTCTCTAGTGATGCCTGCCTACAACATACACACACACCTTCAATCTCCTCCTTTATGTGTCCTTGCCTCGTGTCTCTCATACGGTCAGACAAATGTGTAAACTCTCGCCCCTCTTTTCATTGATCTCACACGTGCCAGCTCGTCAGTGGGTCAGATAGGCGCCTATGATACGTCGACACGTGGCACGGCCCAACAGAGGCCCATTCCTGTGAAAAGGCCGGCCCGTTTGACTTGGTCAAAAGGTGGCGGGCTAGCCCATGTAAAGACTGTTAACGGCATGTTCGCATATAGCCCATTTACCGCTCGCTAACCCAAGGCCCGTTATGCCCTATCCGAATTAGGCCCAGTAGCGTCATCTGGGCCACCCAATATGATTCTAGCCCGTTTTCACTTCTGGCCCATGTATGGCCCATGACATCTTTCGGCCCATATGAGGCCCTATGTAACTCTTGGCCTATTAACGGCCCATGGTGAAACTGGCCCGTAATGAATAGTGTATCACTTTACACCCATTAATGGCCCGTGGTGAAACTGGTCCGTAATGAACAGTGTATCACTTTATACCCATTAACGGCTCGTTATTCCGTTGGGCCGTTTCCAGCCCATGTTATCTTTCGGCCTTCTCAGAGCCCATTTATTCTTGGGCTCATTTCCAGCATTTGTTTACTTATGGCCCGTTACTGTCATTTTCTGCTTGTGGGCCAAATTCAGCCCGTGGTTACAGTCGGCCCGTTTGTGGTCCGTTAATACGTTGGGCCGTTTTCATAGCATCATCAAATACGGCCTATTAACGATGGCCCGTTATGGTCGGCCCATGAACGGATGATTCCAACTCTAGCCCGTTTACGGCCATAATGCGGCCTGTTATTGGCCCATGTTTGGCCATCGATCATACTGCCCGTATAAGGCCCATTGATGATACAACCCGTAGAAGGCCCGTTGTTTCTACGGCCCGTAGAAGGCCCACTGTTTCTACGGCCCGTAGAAGGCCCACTGTTTCTACGGCCCGTAGGAGGCCCAGTGTCACTACAGTAAATATTAGCCCATGGTTATTGTGGCCTAGTTTTAAAAAAATAGGTTATTGCAGCCACTAGCAAACCGCGGAAAAAGAACTGCAATGACTAGAAGCAAAAAAATAAACAAGACAACAAGGAAATAAATAAGCAAGCAACTTACGCTAGGCTATCACGGCTATCACACATATTACATCCACTGGGCATCAAAGTTCACCACCAGTGCAAATAAACGCGCCGACAAAAGAATGTACAAAACTGAGAGCACTTCAGAAGGCACTAGGCCTGGCCAGCTCGCCCCCCCCAAACAGTTGAAGCTAAGTAGACCTCAGTTGTGTCAACAATAGATGCATCAACACTAGATTTAAGGCATGATGGTGCGCACGGCAGTCCTCTGACATCTTCATTGCATCTTTGACTTCAAGTCGGAGCTGAGCTGAAGCAAGCCTTTCCGCTTTATGTTGAGACTGAAGAAGTCGAACTGATTGAGGCAGTGACTACACAGAGGTTGTCTCACACCTGCTGGTGAGTAGCTTCAACTCACTGTCTTCATCAAGACAGGACCTTGGGGTAATCTCGCTGTCCTCAAGATGGTTTGGCTCACTATCTTCCCTAAAGTTCTGCCTGGCATAAGAGATACGAGTTTGAAAGAGAAACAAGGAGACACGTAACAGGTTTCACAATTATATAAGCAAATAAATGGATCTGTTTTGCATAAGGAACATGTTTTTACAACTACAATTTGAAACTGGTAGTTGTTGCAAACATCCAATCAGATGTAAACAGCAAAGCAAACAACAGTGGAGGAAATGATGCCTATCCAAATCTATACTAGAACAAAGTTTGAAGGCTTGAGAAGGATGAACTTACATTACATGTTAACACGGGCTGGACAAAGCCCTTCTCCATGTTGATGGAAGGATAATTCAATAAATTCCCCAAAGAAAATTCTTTATAAGCGTTGCCATTATTCTACATTTTGCAAAGAGTAAATATAGATCAAATAATATTGGGAGAAACAGAGGATAATGAAGCTCAGGTGCAGACTGATGATACATAATCAAATAGCAATTAATTAAGTATAGCGTTACAAGGCAAAAGGGAGAGAGGTACTAACAAGAGAAAAGCAGAGCCCATTATTGTTTTGAGATCGTATGATCCTTTGAGCAAGGAGATTCATCTGAAATTAGTTTTCACACAAGAGAGAAGGTAAGGCACAAGCAGAAATTTAGGAGTTCAAATTTTGAATTGATATCATAGACAGTACCTGACGCTGGGCTCCCAGCAGTTCTAAATAGGGGTTTGGCCACTGGAGTAGGGGTAAAGTGTGGTACAGTTGGGCATGTGTTTTCTGTGGCTGCTGATCTATCTGATTTAACATGTGTCACTACCTTTTCCAAATACCTAGTTTGTACTCCTTGACGACCTGCACTCACCCTCTTCCTTTTGGACACCTATTACGAAAGAACAACATTTGACTGGAAAAACATAGTGTGACGGCACATGGAATAGGTACAGAAAATGGATAGGTATGACATATACTCATATATGATGCTTAAACTAAGCAGATGGTGTAACAAAGTAGAAGTAATGCAAGAGGTCAGAAGCAAAATATGTGCGACCAATACAACTTTGCAAAGTTAGAGCAAGCACCTTGATGGGTGAATAAGATAGGCCATCCTTCACCATGCCAAGTTTGTTAGGCAGTGGATCATTCCGCAATATTCCTCTCGTGTGCCCATTCTCATATTCATTTTGATAATGTTCAATATCTGACATGCATGAATACATAAAAACAAGTGAGATTTTCTTTGTAATGCAGAAGTGATTCTAATCCAATACTGCCTCCCTATAAACCCCTTTGTGCTATCTCTGTAATTCTTTTAAAAGATGCTATGCATGCTGTAATTTGTTGTGTGCATTACTATAATGTGGCCTACTACTCAAATTATGAGAGCTCCAGAAGTGATGACACTTCACAGATGATAGCTTCAACATATAGTAAAGAAGAACAAGTCGACCTGACCTGACAGATTCAAAATATACTAAGGGAGAACAACTCGACCTGACCAGTCGACCGCAAGAGAAGAGTATCATCTTAAAGAAGAGCAGAAGAGCAAGCAGATTGAAGATATTACAAGTCTTTTAATACAATGTCGGTTGGCCACCCATGATGAACCAGAGCGCACAGAGAAATACTATTCTTTCCAGTCTCTCCATATGTGGCTCACATGCATTTCGAAACTAAAGTAGGAACATTTAGCTAACCAATTAAACATCTCTTAGTTTTACTAATATCAGCAATAATATCAGATATGAATTTGTACAACTAAGCTTGTTTAGCTCGATGGGTGGAGCAGTGCTATTATGACACGAACCACGTAGGCTGATTGTGGTCATCATAAAATGGGGAAAACATAAGCATGATGAGTACAATGTTGACCATGGCAGTGGGATGGTAGATCTGAAGCTGCAAACCGCGCAAAGGGTAGTTAGCAACCGATGTTTGCTTTGAAATAACAACTAAGATTTGGTATGGACAAGAAAGTATGGTCAACAAGTGACAAAGAAATGCAATTATGCTGTCTCTCTATATGTCGCAACATGCATTTGGAAACTCAAGTGGGACCTTTAGCTAACCAATTAAATGTGTCGGTTAACTAATATCAGTATCATATCACAATCATATTTGAACAACTAAGCTTTCGAATTCTGAGTGTTGTGTTGTTTAGCTTGAAGGGTGGAGTAATGCTAGTACAACAGAAAGCACCTACGCAGATGATAGTAGAGTAGATAAAAGGGGAAAACCCTAAGCATCAAGAGAAAAATCAGGAAAGTGGAACTAGCTGGACCAGTGGGTGGCGCACATGCTTTTCGAAACGAATATAGGAACATTAGGTGACCAATTAAACGTTCTCGGTTTTAGTGATATGAGCATCATATCAGATTCATATTTCAACACGTAAGCTTTGGGTTGAGGTCTTGAGGAGCAGTGCTAGCATGACACGAAGCACCTACGATGATGGTAGTGAATATAAAGGGGGGAAACCATAAGCTTTACGAGTATAGTGCCCGTGCCATGGCGGATCTGAAGGTGCAAACCGGACAAAGCTACTTCACAACCAATGTTTTCTTTCAACTAGCCACTACGATTTGGTACGGACAAGAAAAGTACAGTAAACAAATTACGATCTATTTTCCGGGTGAGATCAATAACTTAAGCACATATGGAAGAGTACCACCTCTCTTGCGACGCCGTGTAGGCCTATGCTGATACATTGAGGGTGGTGCGAGTGCGATGGCTGTCGGCGACGAGGAAGAAGACTTTAGACAGTAGACGGCCGAGTCGGGGGATGTATCCTGTTGCCGTGGACGAGGCGGTCGTAGGAGCGGCAACGACAAGGTGGACGACATCGCCGATGAAGCATGAGGAGGCGATGAAAGGATGCTGGTCCAGCGCCGTGGATGAGAGACGTCCATCTCTTGCAGTGGACGACGGGGTAGGGGTAGCGGCTCCGGCAAGGTGGAGGATGGGGTGGCGGACGGAGGAGGCTGGCCGCAGTGCGGAGGTTGTCGTGCCGCCGACGGTGTATGAATGGGGAAATGGAGGGGAGGGGGATCTCAAACTTTGGGACGCGCTTCTCTGAAATGGGGGAAAGTTACGAACTTATCCCCCGTTTAAAATTTCGGACATCGTGTCGGTTGGGGATAGGACGGTAATCTCGCATCTCCCAAATATTTGCTGGTAACTATTTCGGGCGAGGAGAGGGTGTTTTGCCGCCCATGGTTGGCACCCACGGTGTATGAATGGGGCTGACAGGTAGGGCGGTTGTGTCACGTGTGATGGAAGTTACACATCTGCCCCTAGTTAAAAAATTAGCCTACGTCGATTTCGGGCGAGGAGAGGGTGTTTTGCTGCCCACGGTTGGCACCCATGGTGTATGAACGGCGCTGGCAGGTAGGGCGGTTGTGTCACGTCTGATGGAAGTTACACATCTACCCCTATTTAAAATATAAGCCTACATCGATTTCGGACAAGGAGAGTTTGTTTTTGCCTCCCACCGTGTATGAATGGGGAAATGGAGGAAGAGACACATGTCTTTCGGACGAGCTTGAATCAAATGTGTTTTGCCGCCCACGTTTGGCGCCCACCGTGTCTGAATGGGCTCAGAGGCCGTCATGTCACGTTTGATTGAAGTTACTAGTCTACCCCTATCGACAGTAGTGTAAATCCTGTTGAAAGCACAAGTGCTCCCTAGGTGGTTTTGATAATTGATGACAACATATCTCTTGTTAGACTAACATTTCTATCTAGCATGTTTCAGATAAGTTCAACAATGGAGTGGCATGGACTAAAGGTTGTGGTAACTCCTTCAAGATGCTAAGGACAAAGGATTGGCTAAAGCTTCAAGCTCAAGACTCTTCATTTTACATTTTAGTGATCCAAGATCACATTGAGTCCATAGGAAAAGCCAATACTATCAAGGAGGGATGAGGTGTTGCTTAATGAGCCTCTTGCTTCATGTGCTTAATGATATGCTCCAAAATCCTCAGCTACTTTCCCACTTCCACATATGACCTAAACCCTAAGCCAAACTCGGTCATACCGATTCTTTCTATCCGGCGCCACCGAGTTTCACTTGTCATAAGCCACTGCCAAACCCTAGCAATTCGGTTCTACCGATAGGGATCTCGGTCTCACCAAGATGGGATTGCAAACTCTCTGTTTCCCTTTCGTAACTTTTAGGTCTCACCAAAAAAGCGAATCGGTCCCACCGAGATTGCAATGTAAACTCTATGTTTCCTTTTTGTAACTTTTCGGTATCACCGAAAGAGAAAATCGGTCCCACTGAGTTTACCTGACCAACTCTCTGGTTAGCTTATTACCAAACTCGGTCTCACTGAGTTTGTGTAATCGGTCTCACCGAGATTACGTTATGCCCAAACCCTAACCATATCGGTCCTACCGAGTTGCATGTCAGTCCCACCGAAAATCTCTAACGGTCACTAGGTTTACCTTTTCGGTCCGACCGAGTTTGTTGATTCGGTCCCACCGAGATTGGAAAACTGTGTGTAACGGTTGGATTTTGTGTGGAGGCTATATATACCCCTCCACCTCCTCTTCATTCATGGAGAGAGCCATCAGAACACATACACAATTCCAACTCATATGTTCTGAGAGAGAACCACCTACTCATGTATTGAGACCAAGATATTCCATTCCTACCATATGAATCTTGATCTCTAGCCTTCCCCATGTTGCTTTCCACTCAAATCTTCTTTTCACAAAATCCAAATCCTATGAGAGAGAGTTGAGTGTTGGGGAGACTATCATTTGAAGCACAAGAGCAAGGAGTTCATCATCAACACACCATTTGTTACTTCTTGGAGAGTGGTGTCTCCTAGATTGGCTAGGTGTCACTTGGGAGCCTCCGACAAGATTGTGGAGTTGAACCAAGGAGTTTGTAAGGGCAAGGAGATCGCCTACTTCGTGAAGATCTACCGCTAGTGACGCAAGTCCTTCGTGGGCGATGGCCATGGTGGGATAGACAAGGTTGCTTCTTCGTGGACCCTTTGTGGGTGGTTGCTTCTTTGTGGACCCTTCATGGGTGGAGCCCTCCGTGGACTCGCGCAACCGTTACCCTTCGTGGGTGGAGCCCTCCGTGGACTCGCGCAACCGTTACCCTTCGTGGGTTGAAGTCTCCATCAACGTGGATGTAGGATAGCACCACCTATCCGAACCACGGGAAAAACATCCGTGTCTCCAATTGCGTTTGAATTCTCCAAACCCTTCCCCTTACATTCTTGCAAGTTTCATGCTTTACATTCCACTGCTCATATACTCTTTGCATGCTTGCTTGATATGTATTGTGTATGTTGAAATTGTGCCTAAAACTCCACCTAAACCAAAAAGGCCTAAAAATTGCAACTTTAGCACTAATTGTCTAATCACCCCCCTCTAGACACATCTACTTCTAGATCCTACAAGTGGTATCAGAGCTTTGGTCTCCATTGCCTTGGTTTAATCACCATTGGAGGAAGATGGATGTGTCTACCTTAGGGAGTCTTAGACATAGAGTGCCTATTCTCGATGGAGAGTATTTTCATGAGTGGAAAAATGAGATGCTTGTAATTTTCAATCAATATCATTTGAACAAGTATATTGCTAGCCCTTGTGCACCTCATATTGATCCTTTGCATCCTACCCTAGATGAAGATATTGACATGATTCGCAATCTTAGAACTATTGAGCTCATCATTAGAGGATTGCCCAAAAATTTGATTGCTAGTTTGCCTACTCTTAATTGTGCCTATACTATATGGAAATTTCTTGAGGAACGATTTCCCGATCATTCCTTGAAAACTTTGGATGAAATTCTCCATAAATCTATTGCCTTGAGTAAGATGAACTCTAGTGATCCTAGTTTTGGTAATTGTCTATTTGAACTTACCAATCTTAAGCATGCTAAAGGAGATGTTGGAATCATTAGTGATATCATATTCGAAGCTATAAGAATTCATAAAAGTGACCACTTTGATGATCATTTATCTAATGAATTACCCTCTCTAGGAAATGATGAGTCACAAGATCATGATGAACATGGATACTATGATGATGATGATGATAGTGACTTCGATCTTGATGATGCAATGAGACATTTTGGTCTTATGGCAAATCTTCGGGGATATGAATCAGGAGGAAAGGAATGGGTTCTTGATAGTGGATGTACTGATCATATGACCGGATATGAAGAGATGTTTCGTGAGCTTGCTGAAAATGATGGCCCTCGAAAATATGTCACCTTTGGTGATAATTCAAAGGGTAAAGTGGTTAGCCTTGGTAAGGTGGCCATCTCACATGATAGTTCCATTCAAAATGTCATGCTCGTTGAATCTCTCGGCTACAACTTACTTTCAATATCTAGACTTGCTGATTTCGGTTTGAATGTCCTATTTACTGAGGTAGATTGCCAAGTATTTTGTCGAGACAATCATAAAATGGTCTTTACGGGTATGCGTAGAGGTGATCTTTACATTGTCGATTTCTCTAAAAAGGCACAACCTAAAACTTGCTTTGTTGCTAAATCCTCAAAAGGTTGGTTGTGGCATAGACGACTAGGTCACGTTGGCATGAGAAACCTTGACAAGCTTATTAAAGGAAATCATATCCTTGGAGTTAACGATGTCATATTTGATAAGGATAGACTTTGCAGTGCTTGTCAAGCAGGTAAACAGGTTGGAGGAAGGCATCCCGTGAAGAACATCATGACCACAAGATGGCCACTCGAGCTACTTCATATGGATCTTTTTGGTCCCAACGCCTACAAGAGTCTCGGTGGAAATTCCTTTGGTCTAGTTATAGTTGATGATTTTTCAAGATTTATGTGGGTGTTCTTTCTTAATGACAAGTCGCAGGTCCAGAAGATCTTCAGAAACTTCGCTAGGAAGGCCCAAAATTAGTTTGACGTGAAGATCAAGAAGGTTCAGAGTGACAACGGAACGGAGTTCAAGAACGCAAATGTGGACACCTTTCTTGACGAAGAAGGGATTTCACACGAGTTCTCGGCTACGTACACACCTCAACAAAATGGAGTTGTTGAGAGGAAGAACCAGACGCTCATCGAAATGGCAAGAACGATGCTTGATGAATACAAGACGCCGAAGCACTTTTGGGCAGAAGCGGTTGAGACAGCTTGTCACGCAACAAATCGCTTATATCTTCACAAGCTACTCAGCAAGACGGCATACGAGCTTCTCACCGGTAACAAACCCCAACTTGGATACTTTCGAGTATTCGGCTCAAAGTGCTACATTCTTGATAAGCATCGTCGTTCAAAGTTTTCTCCTAAATCTCATGAAGGTTTTCTACTTGGTTATGGCTCAAACTCTCACACTTACCGTGTCTACAACAATTTCACCCGAAAGGTTGAAGAGACGGTAGATGTGAAGTTTGATGAATCTAATGGCTCGCAAGTAGAGCAATTGCCAATTGATGTAGGAGACAAAGACCCTTCAGAAGCAATCCAAGACTTGTCCATTGGCAACATTCATCCAACGGAGGTGAAGGAGAGTACTTCATCCGTCCAAGTGGAAGCTTCTACTTCATGACAAGGTGAACCAAGAATCGACATGGAAGCATCCACAAGTGGGACACACCAAGATGAAGAAGACAAGGAAATGCATCAAGACAAACATCAACAACCTCTTTCTCCACCACGACAAGAGAACGACGACGTCAACAATGAAGAAGACCAAGAAGAAGAACAAGATGAAGAAGATGTTCAACAAAGACCCAAGCAGAAGCTCTCACGAGTTCGAGCAAGAATTGCCAAAGATCATCCCGTCGAGCAAATCTTAAATGATATACAAATCGGGAGAATCACTCGCTCAAAAACTCGTTTATCTAACTTTTGTGAAAACTATTCATTCATCTCTAGCATTAAACCTATGAAGGTTGAAGAAGCATTGGAAGATTCGGATTGGATAAACGCTATGCATGAAGAGCTACACAATTTTGAGAGAAACCAAGTTTGGACATTGGTTGAGAAGCCCGACAACAACCACAACATCATTGGTACCAAATGGGTGTTTCGCAACAAGCAAGATGAAGATGGACAAGTGGTTCGCAACAAAGCACGTCTCGTCACCCAAGGGTACACACAAGTCGAAGGTATGGACTATGGTGAGACATATGCTCCCGTTGCTAGACTTGAGTCCATTCGCATCTTACTTGCCTATGCTAATCACCATAATATCACCTTGTACCAAATGGACATTAAAAGTGCTTTTCTAAATGGTGAAATAGAGGAGGAAGTTTATGTCAAACAACCTCCCGGCTTTATCAATCCTAAGAAACCAAATCATGTTTACAAACTTCACAAAGCTCTTTATGGTCTTAAACAAGCTCCTAGAGCATGGTATAAATGCTTGACCAAGTTCCTTATTACAAGTGGTTTTGAAATTGGTAAAATTGATTCTACTCTTTTTACTAAAAGGGTTAATGGAGAACTATTTGTATGCCAAATTTATGTCGATGATATCATATTTGGTTCAACTAACCCTCTCTTTAGTGAAAAGTTTGGAAAGCTAATGTCAGAGAAGTTTGAGATGTCTATGATGAGTGAACTCAAATTCTTTCTCGGTTTGCAAATCAAGCAAACTAAGGAAGGTACATTTGTCTCTCAAACAAAGTACACCAAGGACTTATTCAAGAAGTTCAATATGCAAGAATGCAAAGGTATGTCTACACCCATGCCTACTAGTGGACATAATGATTTAACCAAAGATGGTGAACCAGTTGATCAAAAGGTTTATCGCTCTATGATTGGTTCATTGTTATACCTTGCTTCACGTCCCGATATTATGCTAAGTGTGTGCATGTGTGCACGATATCAAGCTGCTCCTAAAGAATGTCATCTTAAGGCTGTGAAAAGGATAGTGAGATATTTAATCCATATACCAAATTTTGGCATTTGGTATCCTAAGAGGTCTTCTTTTGATCTTGTTGGCTATTCCGACTCGGATTATGCCGGAGACAAGGTTGATAGAAAGTCCACTTCGGGTACTTGTCAATTTCTTGGTAGATCTCTTGTGTCTTGGTCTTCCAAGAAACAAAACTCGGTATCCTTATCCACCGCTGAAGCGGAATACATTGCCGCTGGTTCATGTTGTGCTCAATTACTTTGGATGACCCAAACTCTTAAAGATTATGGGATTTATGTGAAACATGTTCCACTACTTTGTGACAATGAAAGTGCTATCAAAATTGGTCATAATCCTGTACAACATTCTCGAACTAAGCATATTGAAATTCGTCATCATTTCATTCGAGATCATGTTGCTAAGGGTGACATTGATCTTAAGCATGTTCGCACCGATAAGCAATTAGCGGATATATTTACTAAACCTCTTGATGAGAAAGTGTTTTGCAGGTTGAGAGGAGAATTGAACATCATTGATGCTTCGAACTTGGAGTAGAAACTCCATTGGATACATGCAAGACATGAGCTTATGACTAATCCATGATATATCTCTTATGATAACTATCCTATGTCTTGGATATATTTGCACCTTGCATGTTGTCTAACCCATATAGGTGCTTGGTTGAATCTAATTCCATGAGATTGCGACTCACTCACATCTTGAGCAATCTCTACATCACCAGGACTCTACACAATGGTGGTTGAAGACAAGGAAGCACAAAACCATTCAAACATATTCTTTGACAAATTTTATGTTGAGCTTCATGATTGTCATTTTTGGATACACAAGTGCTCTTCCTTGCAAGAACTAACCCATGTAGGTAGATGAACTCAAACTCCAAGTGGTTCTCCCAACTCTTGATGAGCTACATCAACCTTGAGCACCCACACAAGTTCAACTACATGAGCAAGAACCACACCACCACCCAAGGTATGTTATTCCATCTTAGAGAAGCTTTACTCCAAGACATGAGTCAAAGCAACTCAACAAGATATGAATACATCAAGATGCTTAAACGAAAAATGGTAACCCCATTTTGAGCTTAAACGATGAGTATGACCTATGATCAAGTGTTCTCACTTGACTCCTAAGTCAATATACTCTAACATAGGTGACTATGTCACCGCCCAACTCTAGATGAAGTTCTCTTGTGTTATTTTCTGTGTTATTGCATTTGTCTCATGCATGTTTATTTTCTTTCTCTTTTTTTCAAAAAAAAACTCCATCTAGATTTTTCAGTCTCTTCTTTTTTCTTTCTGTTTATGTTCTGCATTTTCTGCATTGAATTCCTTGCAAATCCTTCAGGTAATTCATTGCAAATCTTTGTGAGATCCTACATGTCTAGTGAGCTGAGGTGACAAATGTTTTTCTCTGTGTAAACTCGGTTTCACCGACTTGTAATTTTCGGTCCAACCGAATCCTTTCGGTACCACCGAAACATACCACTCGGTGCCACCGACTTCGCAACAGGAAAAACAGTTTGCCACTTGTTCTATATTTCTTCTGATCCAGATCTACTCAATGAATCTTGTCCTCTACAAGCATCACAGTTTTATCCATTGCTTTGTGCTGAGTCTCAAGGACCAAACCTACATGACGGATTCCAGAAAACCCTTCTTGGAAATTGATGTCAAAGGGGGAGAGAGAGATCACATCAAAGCCTATAGGAGAGAGAGATCACATCAAGGGAGAGAAAAAGTCTCAAGGACCAAACCTACAAGAGAGAAAGTATTAAGGGGGAGAGAGAGACTTCCAGGGGGAGAGAAAGATGCTTGATGTTCAAGAGGAGAGATGTCACATGTCTTTTTAGGGGGGAAGACATGTTCATTTGTATCTTTCAGCTCTGATTTGCTGTTCCTTATCTTCTCCCAATATCCCATGTAAGATTCTAGGGGAGCAAGACACCTAAGGGAAAGAAATCAGTCAAATTCATTGCATATCTTTATTCTTGGGGACATGTTGAATCCAATGTGGTACCTTGTACTCACTCTCTACATGTCATCCCAGTCTTGGTATTCTTGTGGTTTCTTTTGTTTGCTCTGGCTAGTGGATGTACCTGTGTTATCTAACTTTGTTTGTGCAGGTTCATTCCATCCTAAGCCAACTCAAGACCACAAGGTAAGTATATGCATCAAAATCATGAGTATGAGGAGTTCTTGCTTATGTACATACTGTTTGCAAGAAGGACTCATGAGCATGAAGGTATTTTCCTTCATAATCTTTTGCTCTGATGCATATGGCCAAGATACATGTAACACATTGCCTACTCTGTCATGGTTATGCTCTCACATGCCTCTATATTTCATATTTACATGAGTGCATACATGTAGGGGGAGCCTATGCTTGTTACATGTCCTTCCAAAGCTTTACTTGTTGTTCTTTATATCTTTATCTAAAGCTTTGATGTATGTTGCCATCAATTACCAAAAAGGGGGAGATTGAAAGCACAAGTGCTCCCTAGGTGGTTTTGATAATTCATGACAACATATCTCTTGTTGGACTAACATTTCTATCTAGCATGTTTCAGATAAGTTCAACAATGGAGTGGCATGGACTAAAGGTTGTGGGAACTCCTTCCAGATGCTAAGGACAAAGGATTGGCTAAAGCTTCAAGCTCAAGACTCTTCATTTTACATTTTAGTGATCGAAGATCACATTGAGTCCATAGGAAAAGCCAATACTATCAAGGAGGGATGAGGTGTTGCTTAATGAGCCTCTTGCTTCATGTGCTTAATGATATGCTCCAAAATCCTCAGCTACTTTCCCACTTCCACATATGACCTAAACCCTAAGCCAAACTCAGTCATACCGATTCTTTCTATCCGGCGCCACCGAGTTTCACTTGTCATAAGCCACTGCCAAACCCTAGCAATTCGGTTCTACCGATAGGGATCTCGGTCTCACCGAGATGGGATTGCAAACTCTCTATTTCCCTTTCGTAACTTTTCGGTCTCACCGAAAAAGCGAATCGGTCCCACCGAGATTGCAATGTAAACTCTATGTTTCCTTTTTGTAACTTTCCGGTATCACCGAAAGAGCAAATCGGTCCCACCGAGTTTACCTGACGAACTCTCTGGTTAGCTTATTACCAAACTCGGTCTCACCGAGTTTGTGTAATCGGTCTCACCGAGATTACGTTATGCCCAAACCCTAACCATATCGGTCCTACCGAGTTGCATGTCAGTCCCACCGAAAATCTCTAACGGTCACTAGGTTTACCTTTTCGGTCCGACCGAGTTTGTTGATTCGGTCCCACCGAGATTGGAAAACTGTGTGTAACGGTTGGATTTTGTGT
Organism: Triticum dicoccoides; assembly: GCF_002162155.2. Lineage (NCBI taxonomy): Eukaryota > Viridiplantae > Streptophyta > Magnoliopsida > Poales > Poaceae > Triticum > Triticum dicoccoides. Next base: position 125,181,375 of record NC_041382.1, read on the forward strand.
GGAGGCTATATATACCCCTCCACCTCCTCTTCATTCATGGAGAGAGCCATCAAAACACATACACAATTCCAACTCATATGCTCTGAGAGAGAACCACCTACTCATGTGTTGATACCAAGATATTCCATTCCTACCATATGAATCTTGATCTCTAGCCTTCCCCAAGTTGCTTTCCACTCAAATCTTCTTTCCACAAAATCCAAATCCTATGAGAGAGAGTTGAGTGTTGGGGAGACTATCATTTGAAGCACAAGAGCAAGGAGTTCACCATCAACACACCATTTGTTACTTGGAGAGTGGTGTCTCCTAGATTGGCTAGGTGTCACTTGGGAGCCTCCGACAAGATTGTGGAGTTGAACCAAGGAGTTTGTAAGGGCAAGGAGATCGCCTACTTCGTGAAGATCTACCGCTAGTGAGGCAAGTCCTTCGTGGGCGATGGCCATGGTGGGATAGACAAGGTTGCTTCTTCGTGGACCCTTTGTGGGTGGTTGCTTCTTCGTGGACCCTTCGTAGGTGGAGCCCTCCATGGACTCGTGCAACCGTTACCCTTCGTGGGTGGAGCCCTCCGTGGACTCGCGCAACCGTTACCCTTCGTGGGTTGAAGTCTCCATCAACGTGGATGTAGGATAGCACCACCTATCTGAACCACGGGAAAAACATCCGTGTCTCCAATTGCGTTTGAATTCTCCAAACCCTTCCCCTTACATTCTTGCAAGTTTAATGCTTTACATTCCGCTGCTCATATACTCTTTGCATGCTTGCTTGATATGTATTGTGTATGTTGAAATTGTGCCTAAAACTCCACCTAAACCAAAAAGGCCTAAAAATTGCAACTTTAGCACTAAGTGTCTAATCCCCCCCCCCCCCCTCTAGACACATCTACTTCTAGATCCTACACATGTCGATAAGGATGTCAAGTGTCAGGGGTAGATAGTAATTTCCATCTCGCAAACACTTGCTTCGAGCAGCCCACAAATTATAGTGGGTGTTTAGCCGCTTCATTCAAAACTTGGTAGAATAAGCATTC
>NC_041382.1:125182905-125201930 GCF_002162155.2 Triticum dicoccoides
GAGAATTAGCATTCACGTTTGCCCTGGGACCTGGCAAACTAAATTCAAATCCAATTTGTATTCGATTACGAATATCCACAGATAATTATACGTTTTGTTATTTATTTCTTCAAAACCACAACAAAGATTTATTCCACCTTTATATATGATTATGATTTAGAAATGTCGTGATCTTCGAATTCAGTAGGTTGGATACACTCTGAGTCAAACAGTTATTTCATCCAATACAATATGCCCACACGACAAACAGTTCACCTTATGTCAATCATACAAGTTCTGAGGATTACCTCGCCTAAAAAATCGGATCATTACAACACATGGACAACATAGGGGGTCTTGCAACATAATCCATTCAGAGACATGACACAACGTGCAAGTACAATAATCTAATGAAAATTTCAACTGGTATCTAAAGATGAACCGGGATTATCTTGGGCTTCAGATAGCAGAAACATCAGGACCTCCTTCGTCTTCAAATGCAACATTCTTACTTCCTCCAATTCTTGGGTTGCTTGCATAATGCGTGCCGCTAATTCCGTAATTTCCAGCCTCAAGATAAATATTACCTCATTCATGGCAACCAGACCATCTCTTTCTGCCTCTAGTAGAGCCTCAAGCACTATAATATCTGTGCTCAGACTGCTCTCCGGCGGTGTTGCCTTTGAACTGCTACCATCTGGTAACATGGATGGCGCACTGCTTCCACAAATAGATTCTGGGGTTGTACATTGTGTCCTAGTGTGAACGGCATCCTGAAAGGTTTCCGCTAGACATCAGTAAGAGATAGTTATTGTATGATCCAGGCAGTAAGCTTACATGGTAAACGACGGACGAATTATTGTCGAGCATGGCAAACTATATTTAAATGGTTCGAAGCAGCATCAGCCGAAAAGAAATTAAAATGGTAAGATGAAACTAGGGATGTAAGTGGCAAATAAACGAAATCCGCCAGTCCCATCTAGTTAGTTTTTGCTACCTCCCTAGTTCATTTTCCTCAAAAAAACAAAAAACTCTTTTGAACTATCATACCACTAGTGGACTTTAATCGGGATTAAACCGGACCCAGTTGACATCCCTAGTTGAAAGGGAGTGTACAACCGCTATATTTAAGTTGCCAAGGCATCTAAGCAGTTGAAATAATCTGAGAAAGCACTTAATAGTGTGGCCTCATATAAACTACGAAGACAGTCTTGTGATGAAGCTGAGAGGAAAAGTTAAGGACTCAAATGAAATAGGCATGCATTTCTTTACGATAGTACAGCAGGCACTGCTGACATATTGGCCAACTCAGGTATAGCATAACAACAAATAAGCATTCGAATCAAGCAATACAGCAAAGCAGACTACTGAACTATTTGTAATTCGGTAGGATTACATGTTGAGGGCACAAGCCAAGAAAGCAGCCCACTCGCATTACATTTCACATGTACTAAAACACACCGGCTTACCATATGTTGCTGTGAAGCCTAGCTGGTGTTGCAATGTTCTTTGAAGATATCGTCAGCATCCCGTGGTTGCAAATCTAGTTGTTGTAGTTTATTCTGCACCATCTATTTAGGTAAAATTAATTTTAATCGCATGCACTGGTCCGAATTGATCATCAATGGTTCATCTAAACTAATGAAAGAAGGGTGTGTGCATACACGACAATACTCCTTCTGATTCTTTTTACTTTGCGTATAAATTTTTCTCAGTTTTCTCGTATTAGTTTGCGCGTTGCCGATTCCTAGCGCTGGTTTCCTTTTGTGCCCCACCCCATCCGCCTCCGCCCTAATTAATTGGCAAATTAGTCCAGAAAATTAAACCAGTGCCCTCCTTGGTATGTGATTCAAGAGTTATGCGCAGAGTAAATAGAATCGGAGGGAGTATATCTGCTTCCCTCTATTTTTATGCTTGTTCGAAGTGCCAGCCCCAAAAGAACAAAAAATTTGCTTGATGGGGTTGGCAGCTCCATAATTAATACAAGCATCAAATTAGTCATGCAACTTGGGAAGATCAAGAACACCCAAACAAGTAATGAACAGAGGCTCGGAGCAGTGATGTAATAGCTAGCATCAGAAAATGTAGGGTAAAACAAACAAAAAGCAACGGAACCACATGCTAGTTTGCTGATGTGTAATTAAGCATAGAGAACATTAAGCAGTCTGATGGAACCAACAGGTGGCATCAGAACAAAACTAACGCATATTAACTATATGTGCACTGGTATGTAATTTAGCACATGTAACATGTTCACTGCCAGAAGTATGGCCCTACAGGTGCAAGCAGAATAAGGCATCTCATGAAAAACTGAATGATGCCCTGAAGAAATTCAAAGGTGCACTGCTTATGCTAGGAAAGTGAACGTAGGCGCCGACCATTGGATAATAGTACCTGATTCTTGGCGGCGTATGGGTATCGTTGTCATACTTGATAGCTAAGGATCGTCGATGGTGCTCTTGTTGCGGTTGAGTTTGGGTCGGCTGTCGCCGTCGCTTAAGCAGCTCCGATGCTATGGTTGCGGCGCCTGTCGACATACAAGAAAGGTCATCTGTGGTAAGTGAATAGTTGCACGATAAAGAGAAAAACCGAAGGAGTACAAATCGAAATAACCTGATGAGGCTGCGGCGTTAGTAAAGCAGGGCCGGTGGAGTTGAATATGGCGTCCGTGGAGCGGGTCCGGTGCAGTGGACAAAGGCTTCGGCGGGCGCGTTGTATAGTGCTTTCGGTGAGGCGGATCTGTTGCGGCGGACGAGGGCTTGTATGAAGGGCCAGCGAAGGGGCGGACGAGGGAGTCAATGAAGGGCCTACGCTGTGGTGGACAAGGGCGCTGGTTAAGCAGATCCGGTGCAGTGGACCATGATGGCGGTCAAGGAGATCTGGAGCGGTGGACAAGCCAGTCACTGAAGCGGCTCCGGTGAAGTGGTGAGTTGGCAGTTGGGGGTTCCAAGGTGCGGAAGGTAGATTCGGCGGGGTGTGAGGTCCATCGCTGCGGCAGAGGACTAGATTCGGCGGCTTGCCGTGGTTGGGGGGATCGGGGAGGGGAAGGGGAGGGGCTCTGGGGAAGAATGTTGGGGGCAAAGAGGGGAAAACAATGGAGTTACCAAAGCAGCCCTTTTCCATTCATGTGGCAGGGGTAAAACAGGAATATCGCAGGGCTAAACTTTCGGGCGCGTGATATTTCGATGTGAGCAGGAAGTTTGAAAGCTTTTGGCGCCTAAAATTATAAGTATTCTACTCTCGTACGGCTGACTATGATATCATGGCGGACAATTTGTTTGTTTTGCACGCAAAAAAATGTGCAAGTTTTGAAAATCAATGTCTCCAACTCGAAACTTAGATTGTCCATTCAATTCAAATATGGATCATTGAGCTACTACAAGCAAATACCATCATACGGTCCAATTCAAATGAAATTCCAAATGTGTTTATCCTAAATATGATGACAAAAGCAAAAATGTGTATGTGTATGAATAAAGTGGATGATTATAAAGTTTGAACATGCCCGTATGTGTATATCTCTAGGTTTGATATATGAATTTGAAATCATGAAATCCCGGCTTAAAAATGTACCTCCGTTTAAATGAATTACAAAAGCTAATGATGGAGTCGAATTCCAAAATTCCAATCTTAGGTTTGTAATTCTGGTACATCAAGCTATATCACGCATGTTCAAAAGTATTGTTATCTCATAGTACAAACTGTGAAACAAATTGATCAACCATGAGTGCACAATATCTCAATTACGCTAAAGTCCCTCAAATATAGACACCTCACTCTTTATCTGAAGTCAACCCCCCCACCACACACACACACACAGAGAAGTCGTTCTCTCCCCCAAACACCAACATACGAGCACATTAACACCCCTCTCTCTTGTAAAGTCCGGACCCCAACATAGGTCTCTATCACTTTGTCTCTCGGGCATGCACACATCTCTTCCCTCACTCTCTAGGTCTCCCACTATCTCTCTTACCCAAGCACATGCACTATGTAGAGTGTATATTTACCATACACACAAAACGTCACCCCCAAACGTCGATCTCCCTAGTTATGTGGTTCTCGCGCACTCACCTCACACACCACCCCCACTGCAAACAAGCACACTTTGTCTCCTTGTGCACCACTCTCATCTTTCTATCTCTCCCACATGCGGACCCGCCCCAGCTCCTTCCCTGTATACATATATGTCGTGACTCTTTGCATAGCTCCCTAATGTATAATCATTCTCGATTTCGCACATTGTTCTCTACACCATCTATTCTAGCTCTCTCATGAAGTCCCTATCACACACACGATGACTCGCTTCCCTTGCGTCTCCGTTCATAGGCCAATTTCGGACAACATCAACATTGTCTCCCTATCTATACGCCATTTATGGACACAAACGACCCCTCTCGCCCCCTCTCTTCCTCTCTCTCTCCGGCGCTAGCTCTCTCTTTCTCTCGCTCTCACACCCCTCTCCCCCCCACACACTCGATGTCTCTTCCAAATAGTCTGCTCCACCCGCCCGCACCCGTGCTATCTCGCTACTACACATGTCACACCATTCCCCCTTCCCTTATACTAGGTTTACATCATCAGTGGTCTCTCTACTCCACATACACTCTCTCCCTCTCACACACAAATGCGTGCACAAACACACACATACACGCACAAACACCCATTTACCTGGATCCTCATCTCTCCTCATGTCTGCATGTGTATCTCACACACTCACTCTCTATTTATGTATATGTGTCTCCACGTTACACAACACAAAGCCCCATGTACATGTATCTCTCTATCCTCCACACACATAGACACAAAGAATCTGTTATCATTTCCTCAGTCTCTAACATATCACGCTCTCTCTCTCTCTCTCTCTCTCTCTCTCTCTCGCAAACATGCTCAACAAGGGTTTCCCCGTGAATAACTTACCGTCTATTCATGAACAGTCGTGGCAGTACGGCGAACACGAGACGTGAAAAAGAATAAATCTACACGTGCTTAGACCACCTAGTATGACTACTAGGACTAGAGCAAGCCAAAAAGCGCGCCGCCGTCACCCCCTCCTTGTCGGTGACGGGAAAATCTTCGTTTTACACAGTCAAGAAGTCATTGTCCTAAGGCCCCACATGCCGAGGCGTTGAATAGAATATAGATGCTAGTTTACGGAAGCAAGTATCGATGATACGTTTGTATCTCCATACTTATATTTCTTCTCTTATAAAAAACCGAGTTGGTGATGATGGTACGTGTGCCATCTTGCAATATAGACCGTCCGATCTATATCTGACGGATGGAAATTAAACTAAAAGATACCCGCACCCCTCTCCACATTTGCAAACAAGGCCTTCCCTTGTTCATCCTTATCTCCAACAAACCTCATTGTTGAGAAATTAAGAAAGGAAGCCTCTGGAACAAACTGGCCTGGTGGCCGCTGCCGGCGTTGTCAATCCCTATGCATCTACTCAGTTCGACCACCGACCACCACCACACCCCAGTCCTCTTCACCTTATCTCATATTTCACGAGATATCATTAGTTTTTACACATGGGATTACTCCCGCAAGGGTCAATCACAACAAGTGTTTTATAAAAAAAATACATCTTGATGTTTCGTGCAATGCACGGATCTTGCTAGTACTCCTACACAAGACTAAGTTGGTGATGCTGGTGTGTCTGCCATCCGTCGTTTTTGACCATTAGATCTACATCTAACGATTGTGAGGTAAGTTGTTGCCTTTTCTCACCAACATCCCACTTGTCTACCGATTTGTAGAAAAACCCATAATTAGTATCTTAAAACCAACCACATCCCTCCCTCACCTCACGAAAACAGCCCAAGGAATATATTCTAATTGAAACATAATATATCTCTAGTGACATATGTATATCAAAATTAGAGTGTTTTGTACCAAGTTTGTGAATAAGTATTATTCTAATTATGATTCGTTGCAACGGACATGAACATTGCTAGTATTTCCAACCATGCATTTCTTTTCCTAGTATTCCATAGTTTCGAGTTTTCCATCAAGATATTACTCACTCATGGTTGATATTTACTTTCAATCATGTACACATATGCACTATGTAACTAGCCTTGCTTATTGGCTTCCAAAGCTTAAGTTTCACTCCTACTTACAATATGTAGAGTATTTAACAAAAAAAACTATCACTTTCAACCAGCCCTAGGAGAAATCTATTGTACAAAAATAGAAAAACCATACAAAAATTTCTTAATCCATGCCAAAAACTACCTAGTACTCCTACCGATTAGGTTCGTTTAAACCCATTTATGACAGGGTTGGCCCACATGTCCGTGCTGACGAGGCAGCTTAAACCAACACATTTTGTTTGACCGTTGACACGAGGGACCCACATCTGACCTTCTATCATGTTATTCCCCCTCAAATCATTATTTTTCCTGAACATTACTTCAAACAATACTGATGCGTGTTCGTCGGTGGCGCCGGTGATGAGCGAGTTGGCCACCGCTCCGCCGGACGGGCCGGATGCCACGCTGGCCTCCGCACGGGTTGGCAGGCTGGCCCGAGCGTGACTCACGAGCGAGCAAGCCGTCACGCTGGCCTTCGCTCGAGCCAGATGGCTGGCCTTAGCGCGGCGCGCGCGAGCAAGCCGCCGCGCTGCCTTGCCAATCTAGCTAGCAAACCTTGCAGACAAGCAGCTGGACGGAGCTATCTTGGCTAGCTAGCGGCCGCGAGCGCCGGACGGAGCTGGCATCCGGGCTGCCGCAACATGGGCTCCACACCATCGGCGGTTTTGACCTCACCTTCTGCCGGCGGCGGTAGCTGCGTCCCATGGCCGAGGATGACTAGGTGGACGGGCCGGAGGTAGGAGGTCACTCGAGGATTTTTGTTGGTAAGAGCATGTACAATGGTTGATAAGGTAGTCTTATCTTAAGTCTGCCACGTATGCAAGTGGTAGTAGTTTCTTGGCATTTTAGTGGTTTCTTGCATTATTAGAGCAAGTACAATAGAGCTGAGTCAGCGGGCTATAAGAAATAAATTACTACTACATGTTGGCTATAAGATGGGCTGTAGATGACATGGCACTGGCTTATAGCCAGCAGCTGGCTATACTATTAACCATGCTCTTAGGGGTTTCTTGTAAGGAACAATGTACGTACTACTAGCGGCAAAAGGCGATTCTAGGTTGCGTTGTACTTCAACGAGTACTACTAGTGGTCGCGGGAGTGTATACCTCGTTTTGTGGGTTCGATCCCGGCCGAACACACGACGGCCTTTTAAAGAAAATAGTACTACTACACTTCGCTGTGAACCAATATTTTACACGGGTAGTTTGAGTTTTGAAGTCAAACGGACGTGCGTCCCCACAATCTGGGTGCACTGGACAGCCTAGCCACGTGAACAGATTTTCCTTCCCAGCATCCCGTGGCTCGCGTGCTCGCCCTAGCCGCACCTCGCTTGCAGCTTCTAGCTAGTAGCATATTTAAACTAGCGCCTCCCAATTAAGTCTGAGGAGCCGGAAAGCCTGGCGGGGCAGTGGGAACTGTGCAATATGGCTCTGTACGTAAAGTGCTCTACTACTACTCTATAGCTTGTGGCGTTGCATGCATGGACTTCACTCCATTATCGGCTCTACTATAAAAGAAATTCCTCTTGCCGTGTTTTTTAAATGGAGGCAAAAGCTTTGCTTCATCTCATTCATAAAGAAGGAACTACTAACAAAGTTCGATGAGATCCATTACACCTCCACAAATGGAAGCGAAAAGCCTAGTCTCGTTGTATCAAATAACTCAAATGTTCTGCCCCCGCAGTAACCGTCGCTGATAAACAGGCTGCTAGTGTGTGTGTGAGAGGAGCGGCTGAGTAGGCCAGCTACGTGAGAGGAGCAGCTGAATAGAGCACCGAGAGTAACCACTAGGCCACTACGCAGGTGTACTTCCCCTGCATTGATAGTACAGTGATGGTTCTAGAGAACAGTAGTACCCTCCACTTCCAACTGTAGCTCCTTGGCCCTGAGATTCAAGAGTTCAAAACTGGTGCAGAAGTACAGTACATCGCACTACTAGTTGAGAAAAGTAGTACTAGTACTGCTATAGTACGAGTACGTACTCCTCCGTCACATAATGTAAGACGTTTTTTGACACTAGTTGGCGTGTACAAAAAATGGCAAAAACATACCCAAGATTTCTTAATCCACACCAAAAACTACTACCTAGTGCCAAATTTTTTTTACTAGTGCTATTATTTACAATATTATGCAATCCCATAACGTTCCATAATCCCTTTCTTTCAAAAAAGTCACTTATGGAGAGAAGATTGCTATCTCCACGTGAGCTTCTCATAGGCCAGCGCCACCGCATGTAGTCATGTGAGAGAGAGGGAGACATCCATGCAGCATGCAGAGAGAGGAGAACACGGGCGGACAGCCAATGGGCTGCATGGGGCATTTATAGCTGCTAACTTCTCCCATCCATGCGCCAGGGGTATTTTCGTCTAGAAAGCATGCAGCGAGCCCCTGCCTTGGTATCCGGGTCTGCTCCTATGCGCAGAGTAAAAAGAATCAGAGGGAGTACTAGTAGTAAATAATAGCCTCACCCCTTCACTGAGGAACGATCTACAGTTGGAAGGGACGAGGCCCTGCGGTTACTACGCTCTTATCTCCTCCTCGCCAGTTCCCCTCCCCCTGAAGAGAAGGCAGTTCGTCGCTGCTCCCATGGATTCGCCAGGCGGTTCTCCTCGTCGTCGAGGCTGGGAGACCTTGGACGACGATCCTGTGGGAGAAATCGCACGCCGCTCCGACGTCCTCACCGCCGCAAGACTCGGTGCTTCCTGCACCAACTTTTTCAAGACGCTGCTTAAACAGGCCATGCTTGTTGGTCTTCCATGCATCCTCGAGGAGAAGGTTCTTCTATGGGACAATCCTTCGAACAGTCCACCGCTCCCTGGCCATGGTTGCATGTTGACTCCGCTAGAGTTGCCGACGTTGAGAGGTAGTCGGATTTTGTCCGATGAGCAGGTCAGTAATGGAGTTTGATCATGTAGTACATAGTTATTCCATTTCCATCCCGTAATTTCTCCGCTGCCCACCGTCTTATATATAGGTCTGGGTCGGTGCCAACGAAGATTGGCTTGCATACCTCTGGCCGGATACCACCATCATTTTGCACAACATCCACAGCAGTGCGGCCGTTTCGGTAGACCCCTTCTCCACCATTGGGATCAGCCTTCCGGACTGGCTGGGCAAGAATATGTATGATGATGCCTACATGAGATTGAAGAAGATAGCAATTGCGGACCCGCTGACAAAGCGATGCGGCTACGACGATTACTATCTCATCGCGGTGTTCGACATAAGGATTGCCATCAATGCAGGAGGCAGTAACGGCAGAGGCTGGCGCATGTTGGCGGCGGCAGATTTGTACCCCTACACGTTCGAAGACGCCGTGCGCCATCTAGGCCGCATCTTTGCGGTGACAAGCCAGGGGACTTGTTTCATCTGGTTGACATCCTACGGTACGGGAGATTACAAACGGAATGCACAAACCATCATTTGCATCCCTAACGGTACTCCATTATTTTGCAGGGACCAGTCATCCCCCAATCAAAATAAGATCGCCGATCCTGGATGTGCATTTGCATCCGCGATTTGGTCTAACCTGGAACCTTGTAGCTGACTTTGGCATATTGGGATCAACTATCTTAGCAGTCGTTACCCATGGTACCACTGATGTGCAACATGGTCACATAATCTACCACGATCGGACCGTCACCATCTACCCAGGTATTCCATTTTTTAACCCTATCGCCTTCTCTTTCATTGTTGTTGTAGTATACTTTGTAGTACTAGTAGGAGTACTTTTTACCTTGGAGGACGCGTATAGCTAGCTAGGCCCTTGAAGACTTGAACCCACTAGCTGCCACCATTTTTGTTTTTCCATGTCTTACTATCTCATCCATGTAGCCAAGAGTGGCTATATATAATAAGCCGATTATTTTACTTCCTCTATACTGGAGTAGTACTATTTGCTGCACAGTATTACTGACCACCACATTTGAGCACAACATTATTATGCATGGACCTTGACTATGTACGTCACCATGTGTCCAGATCTGGGATGCCGCGTGTACCAGATGAACGGCGCCGAGTTCGACCCCCATGATGCTACATGGGTGCCGAGGAACACTCTTGGAGAGTACTCGCTTTTCATCAGGGACAACTACCCCATTGTGAAGTGGATGCCACCTTCCATGCACGACACGGAAGGTCTGCCGTTCATGAAGCATGGTTGTGTCTTCAGTGCACACCGCTAGATGAACGACATGCTGGGACACGCTATCCCTGATTTATGCCGCTTCAGCTTGGATGAGTCTCCATCATGTGGAACCGGACTAGAAAGCTGTGATGATGATTCCCGTTGCCCACCGCTATGGATCGTGCCATCCATGAAGAACACCTAGGACTAGAACCTGGAGGAGGACATGTAGCCCATCTATAACGTGTAAGTGGTGTACGGTAATTGTGAACGGTAGCATTGTGAATATATGTAGACTACTCGTGCACAAATTTATCACATGAGTTGGAGATGAACTTGTGTGCCATACTGGCATTTGTCATTTATAATTTATTACTAGTAAATGTGTTATGTGTATGTGCAACTTGTGTGGTTGTTGCACGGGCTCCAACATGCTCTTTGAGAAAAAAAGGTGGCACAGCTTTGGATATACGTGATGTGGCGGCATCATACAGTAGCATTGTTCGCTATAGTTGTACTAGTACACTCCTACTAGGACGACAACTCCTATAAAACCTTGCGCTTGGCTCTTTGCCTCTTCGGGAGGTTCAACAGTTCGTACTCGTGTGAACCTTGCACTTGGCTCTTCGCCTCTTCGGAAGGTCCAACAATGATGATACTACAGTACAATATGCTTTTGGCAATCTGACACTGATTGAACTGCTGCATGTCCACCGTGAGGGTGAGGGCGAGGGAGAGGGAGAGGGAGAGGGAGAGGGAGAGGGCGCTGTAGTCAAAACCCTCTCCTCGTCCTGTAAACGACGGCGCGCGTGGGCGAGGGAGAGGCGTAGTAAGCAAGCTTCTCCTCGTTCGGCGAGTTGACGGGACACATCAAAGCAGTACTAGTACTAGTAGTAGTAGTCCATACTGCGTCCTTTTCAATTAATATGGCTTAATTTGAAATGAGAAAAATACACTGGTGGTCAACGTATGTAACAGTACGCTCTTTACGGTCACTATATATAGTTTTGCGGCGATTATGCGATCACTAGCTCATCGTAGAGCATCGTATTGCACCCTACTGACCGGCCACATAGTCGACATGGCACTTTGTTGACTAGTTAAATTGTCACTTGGTTTCTGGGTCCCACCTGTCAGTTGGCAGAGCAAAGGAATCAGTTAAACAAAACTTTACGCAGGCGCGACATGAGTCCAACCCTTGCACGCGAACCGCCCTGGCTGTGTATGTGAGTGCATGCACGTGTCCTCCCTCGGTCTTCCAACAAAGAGTGTACTACATGATGTACATCTACACTCCCAATGTGTTTAGCCTTTCATCTAAATCGATATTGATTGACTAATGCACCAACTTGTGCTGTAGGTATAGGCTACATGTCTATCCTTAATTATAGCATGCAACGACCTTCATTTAATCTTCTTATCTCAATGGTCGCATGCACACATAAGTCTGCTACTTTTGGGCGTTAATTATGCCCTGGTCAATGTGTAAATCTCTAAATGTACAGTCATTCATGGACCTAGGAAGTAGGTTGAGCACTTGAGCGTGAGCGTGTGTGTTGCGTCGTGTGCTGTGTGCCGCATGGGTGCGTGAGTGTTGCGTGTGTCCATGTGTATGTGTGAGTGTTGCATGTTGCATGCATGCATGCATGCATGGGGCTTACTCCCTCCCATTGACATGTTCATATTTCAAGCTTCCTATGTTCCCTCCATATGGTGATACTCCCTCTGTTCCCAAATAGTACGGAGTAAAAGCCTCCCTCTGTTCCCAAATACGGAGTATTTGTCTTTCTACAGATTTCAACAAGTGACTAGGTACGGAGCAAAATGAGTGAAGTGAGCGTAGAGGCATAGGGATACTGTAGAAAGGAAGTCCTCATGATCCATTTATTCCCCATCTCGGTCAGAGAGAACTATTCAACTAGTCTCTTCTTCTTCCTCCTCTCTTTCCCATCGTCGGCCGCACACCATTTACCCCCGCTCACTGCTCGCCTGCCCGCACCGTCTTCCTTGGTAGCTCGTGCATACCATATCCCCCCGCTCATTGCTCGGCCACATGAGGAGAAGCTTCTTCGCTCGCCCGCCTAAATCCACTTCCCCGCTGGCTCGCAGGCACCGAAAACCCCAATGGCAGAACCGACTGACACGCAGAGCCGCGATTGGAATTCCCTCCCCGATGTTCTCTTGGAGCAGATCTGTAGTTGTATGGACCTACTCAGTACCGTCCATCTGGCCGCATGCTTGGTGTCTTTGTACCGTCTACTCTTCTGCAACCAGCCGGCTCTTTTCAAGACACCCTGCTTGCTGATGCCCGATCCTCGCAGGTGGCCCAGACACCGACTTGACGATCCTACGGAGGTTGCCGTGGTGCCCCTCGACATGCTACCACTACCCGTCCACCTGTCCTTCATGCGCGGCCACTACTGGGCGGGCATGAAGGCCAATTGGATCGTCCTCATCCACCACACCGGTAGTCCGTGGCGTCTCGTGGATATCTACACCCAGCAAGAGATCACCCTTCCATCATTGGATACCGCCGCCATCGAGCCTCACGGCCCGCCGGACACTCTGTTTGCAGGGTGGTGGTTTATCGCTCGACCTCTGTTTGCAGTAATCTGCAAAGTGCCCACACCATTTGATGCAAAGAGACGCGTCAAGCTTTTGGCTCGACCTCTGTTTGCAGAAAGTTGTAATCTGCAAAGTGCCCACACCATCAGAAGACTACATGGATTACAAGCTCATTGCCTTGTTCAACAAGGGATTAGTCTATCTGGAATCCGGTCGCCATACATGGTTATGGCTCATCATCAATCTTGTTGAGGAAACATTTCTATCTGATGCTATAGTGCACAATGGCATCGTTTACGCGGTCGATGCACAGATTGGCTACCTATATTGGTGGAATCTATCGTCGTGTAATTGTTCTATCTCATCTCATCTTTACCTTAGGAATACGACTGCCTGTTCATTTGTTACAAATTTAGAATGCATAGCCGTTATATAACCACATCATTGCTATATGTTCCTCTCATTTCCTAGATTTTTATGACCACACATGTTATTGTTAGAGTTGATATGAGAACAATTGGCATCTAATGATTGTTATAATACATATTATGAGCATAACATCATGATTGCTATATGGTACTCTCGTTTACAAGATTTTTATAACAACGCATGTCATTGCTTAGAGTTGACATGAGAACAGTAGTAGTAAGTGCTATGGTAGAATATGAGTAGGCGTTGTCATAGATGCTTTCCTCTCATTGTTACATGATGTTTGAACCATGACATATTGCTAGAATATGAAAGCCATTGGCTTATTTTTTTAACTTGGGGTATGATTATGACCACGGCATTGCAATTCTCTGTCTATGATATGTGTCACTGTTATAATAATCTTAATTCCACACATACTATGAACATGATTGTTTATTTTTGTCCTTTTGGTCTCCAATTTGAATTGTTGCAGCAGACGCAAATGCGCTGGCCTTCATGATTCCAGGACCTGGAATCATACCAGCCGATGGGTGGTGGTTTATCGCTCGTTCAGCTGATGGCGGTCATTTGATGCTCATTCGCACGTACCAAATTGACCAAACCATTACATCAAACCACATGCAGTACAATGCGTGGGGCGTTCGTGACATTGATGGCTATGGCTGCTTCGTGTTCGAGAAAGATCCTAGGTCCGTTGGGCCAGGCGTATTCAACTGGAGGCGGGTTTACAGCCTCGGCAACCACTCCTTGTTCCTCGGGCTCAATTATCTGATCATCCAACCAATCATCGATCATATCACCGGCGATGATTACTGTGCTATGCAACTTCCATTCGCGAGGGGGGCTGTGTTTACACATCATACCATGGATTTCATGAATCACCATATCCAGAGATTCATCAACACAGCTTGTTTCCAGATAATCTTCAGTGTGTGAAAGGCATCAAGCTTCCATGCGATGGATGGCTTTTGCAAACCCGACATGCCGCGACGTGGTTCATGCCAACAGCAAATATGCACAACTTGATTCGTGCTGATATCTAGACTGAGCCATGTATCCTGCTGCTGTAGCACGATCCTCTTTTGTTGGATATTATGTACTGTTGTTAGTTTGAAGCACTCCTCTGGTTTGAAGGATAGATACCTTCCTGGGATCAAGTGCATCCTAACTCACCTGCATAGGATGTACTGATACTGATGATAGAGATGCTGTGCAGAAGCCATATATATATATATATATATATATATATATATATATATATATATATATATATATATATATTCCATATATATCAGTTAGGCTTCAAGTGCGTACTTGTTAGTTAAACCTATGTATAAATTGTGACACTAAATACGACTAGTAAGTAGTACAGTAGCAGTACTAGTATACGTCGGTCAAATTATTCATCATGTCCACACATTGAATTGACGTGACAACACGCTGCGCGTGAGGTGACACAAGAATCCCGGCAGCGTGTTCGGGTATTCTGGACTTCAAATTTGGAGTACCACTTATCTGTCGAAATCTTTCATCATTCACTTAAAATAGTCGATTGATCATACATTGAGTACCATATAACTGGAATTACCGATGCAAGTCGAAGAAGGATTGGCTCGTGCTGCCGGCTGGCGTCAAGTTCGATCCCACGGATCAGGAGCTGATCGAGCACCTTGAGGCCAAAGTGAGTGCTGACAGCACGAGATTTCAGTCTCTCATCTATTTGTTCATACCAACCATCGATAGCGAGCACGGTATATGTTACAACCAACCTGAGAAACTTCCAGGTAAGACACCAATCGGCCGTCTACTTGCACAATCATATTCCTTTGTTTATAGCTCTATTTTTCTTTTTAGACTCAGACCTGGTGAAGCCATTACAATTTGACAGTTAATAAAAAGTGAAACAAGTGACTGCAACATGCCAAAGATGTTATGAAAATGCCAACTAGGTACACTAAAACCTGTATTCCACAATACTGCAGGTATCACACTGAGTGGCCTAAGGAAGCATTTCTTCCAGCGCAATCCCAGGGCATTCAAAAGGGGCGCGTGGACGCGTCGCAAGATACAGTCGGAGTGTGGCATGCACGTGATGTGGCACAAGACCGGCAATACCTTGCCGGTGATGGTCAACGGCCGGCAGACGGGCAGCAAAAAAGGTTCTGGTGTTGCACACCAACAAGAACTTCGACCAGCAGAGGACCAACTGGGTGATGCACCAGTACCACCTCGGGGACCTAGAGCAAGAGAAGGAGCGGGAGCTGGTCCTTTGCAAGATTTTCTACCAGACGAACACTAGGGCCAGGAGTAAAAAGATTATAAGTTAGTTTGGTATTGGTAGTTGTACTACCTTGTCGTCCGCAAGTTGGTATTGTTATTAACGACCTTTTGGTATGAACTTGCATTTGCTTCCAACCATCATGTCGAGGGTCGACGTGGATATAAAGCTGAATCATTTGTTTCGAAACGAATTTTCAGGCACCTGATTTTTATTTGATGGGTAGCATAAGCACCCGCCGTTCGAATTCCCAGTTCTCCAACTTTTTCGAAACAAGTGCATGCACTTATTATCATGATAAAAAAAATATCCGTGCTGCATCCTAGTTATCAGTCTGTACTTGCAGAATTCTCTCGTTTATTGAGCACGTATATTGTTTTCTTAGGTCGAGCAAGTTTCAACTGGGTTGTAGATTGCCCAGGGTTGTTTTGTTTTTAACAGGCCCAGCCCATGACGACAACGAGGCACAAAGATCCAGCATGTATCTACTGGCCTCTGGCCTGTCAGCGTTAGTTATATTTTGTCTTACAACATCCGCCGACAGTTTTTTTACTGAATCAAACACACAGCCCAGTTCTATTTTCCTCTTGAAACGCATGTCCTACATCCGTTTTCTAATCTCTACCTATAGTTTTACTAGTTCATATACACGTATCATTATATTGAAAACACATAAAATTCCCTTTTCATATTTACATCCTTATTTTTGTTGTTTTTTGCCACCCAGCGCTGATTTTTTTACCATTGGTTTTTCCTTAAACCAACTAAATTGTCCCACGTCTTATTTGCTTACAAAAACAAAACGATTTTTTTGGCAAATCAATAAGTTCTTAAAAAATGTTTGTCATTTCAGGATTACAATAGTTCGGACTCCACCGAAATATGCAAAATAAGGTTGGAATTTTTGACCGTGGTCCTGGGCAGAAAATGAGCTGTAATAAATTACTTAAGAATTAGCAAATGGGCTGCAAATTATAAAAAATAGCAAATGGGCTTTATGTTGTCTGCCACAGATTTGGAGGCTGACTTGTGGGCCTACTAAGTTCATGCGTACACAAGGTTTCTGAAAAAAGAAACTTAGTCAACAATCGACTCTACCAGCGTCAGACCGTTAGATGTCAATCTAACGGCAATCGTGCTTCTTCAGTCTCTGATCTTCCTGCCCCAGCCGCCCAAAACCAGCACCGTCGGAACCGCCTGCTCCCGCCTCCCGTGGCCGGAAGTGCTGCCGGGAAGGCCTCACGGCCCCATCATACTCGCATCCCTGGCCTGTCTATCCCTCTACTCACCCACACCTCCTGTTATTTTCTAGCGACGACAGCCGAACCAGTCAAACCTTGTACTCTCCACCGCGTGGGCATCCACTGTCGTGTCTTCCCCGGCTCCGTGTCGTTCCCTTCGTAGGCCTCGCCATCGTCCACCGCCCTGGTGCTCTCCGCGCGGCATGGTCAACGATGTCCATCCAACGGTCGTAGTGCTTCTTCAACCTCTGGTCTTCTTGCCCCAGCCGCCCAAAGCAGCGCCGGTCGTGCCGCATGCTCCTGCCTCCCGTGGCCGGTTGTGCTGCCGTGGAGGCCTCACCGTCCCCATACTACTCCCACCGCTGACCAGGCCTTCCCTCCACTCACCCACTCCCCCTGTTATTCTGCGATGACGGCAGCCGAACCAGGGAACCCTCGTACTCCTCTCCGCGTGGGCATCCACTGCCGCGTCTTCCCCAGCTCCGCGTTGTCCCCTTCCTAGGCCTTGTCGTCGCCCACCGCCGTGGTGCTCTCGGTGCGGCGTGGTCAATGTGGTCAATGACCGACTTCCATCGGAAGAGTACTGTACGTGGAGAGGCTGACAGCTGGGTCCACGACAGCCGCAAGGAAGTGCCTCCTTATTACGCGCAAAATAATTATTCCTCCACCTGACAGCAGGGACCCACCGGACGGGCCACCAGTATTTTGTGGAAAAAAACGTTTCCCCCTGACTGCTGGGACCCACCAGATGGGCCACCGTATTTCGCGAAAAAAACGTTTGCCCCTGACTGCTGGGACCCACCGGACGGACCACCGTATTTCGCCAAAAAAACGTTCCCCCCGCTGTCAGCTCGGACCCACCGGAAGTGCCTCCTTATTACGCATAGAAAAATGAATACTCCCCCTGCTAGCTAGGACCCAACCTGGTGGGAGGCTGGCCTGTGGGCCTACTAAGTTGACAAGGATGGAGGGCTTTGTCACCTTTGTCAATATGAATGATTCTAGCTCCAGTGACCGTACGATGTCCATCCAACGGCCGTAGTGCTTCTTCAACCTCTGGTATTCTTGCTCCAGCCGCCCAAAGCTGCGCCGGTCGTGCCGCGTGCTCCTGCCTCTCGTGGCCGGCTGTGATGCCACGGAGGCCTCACTGCCCCCTACTACTCCCACCGCTGGCCCATGCTATCCCTCTACTCACACACACCCCCTGTTATTCTGCGGCGACGGCAGCCTCACGCGGCAGCCGAACCAGTGGACCCTCGTACTCCTCTCTGCATGGGCATCCACTGCCGCGTCTTCCCCGGCTCCGTGTCGTCCCCTTCCTAGGCCTCGCCATCGCCCACCGCCTTGGTGCTCTCGGCGCGGCGTGGTCAATGTGGTCAACGACCGACTTCCATCGGAAGAGTACTGTACGTGGAGAGGCTGACAGCTGGGTCCATGACCACAGCCCAGTTTTTTTGTGATTTGCCAAGTAAGTCGCTTTGTCAGGCATGTTGGGCCGCAAATCTTTCAAGACGAGGAGAGCTTTCATTCGGCTGGCCGAGAAAATGGCCCATCAGTAATGAGAAATGGGTTGTACATTTTTAAAACACATCGAACCGGCAATTAGTTTCAAATATCTTTTTTTTCATTTCAAGATTTTAAATTACATTAATTTTTATGCGTGGAGAATTTGTTGGATTTTATATTGATATACATTTATTTTTAAAATCAGTTTGAATGTGAGTCGAAATTTCGGGATTAAAAACAGTTCGGACCGCACCGAAATATGCAAAATTTCGTATAATTTTTTAACCGTTGCCACAATATGGGATGTAATGCTAACAAAAAGAATATGGGCTCCAAAAAAACCTTAAGAATTAGCAAATGGGCTGTAAATTATTAGAAATAATGGCAGATGGGTTGTATGTTGTTTTCCACAGATTTGAGGCTTTCCTAAAAAAAGGTTGACGCACAAGCACTGACTGTTGGATGTCCATCCAACGGCCGTCGTGCTTCTTCAACATCTGCTCTTCCTGCTCCAGCCGCTCAAACAAGCGCCGGCGGGACTGCCTGCTCCCTCCTCCTCGTGCTTCTGTTCATCCAGCCTCCACGGGCTCCTGTTCATCCAGCCTCCACCGCACGCTACTCTACCGGCTACTGTTCAACCACCCCTCCACCGTCTACTGTTCATCCATCCCTCCACACCACGGGGTCCTGTTCAACCACCCCTCCACGGGCACCCCTCCATCGTCTACTGTTCATCCAGCCCTCCACATCACGGGGTCCTGTTCAACCACCCCTCCACCGTCTACTGTTCATCCAGACCT
>NC_041382.1:125202299-125221018 GCF_002162155.2 Triticum dicoccoides
AACGCTCACTGTTCATCCCATCGATCGGCTTCAGTTAGCAGCAGTAGCGAAGGAATCGCTCGATCGGGTTCAGTTAACAGCCATCGATCAATCGCTCGGGTTCAGTAACACTTAGCCTGCAGTGCAATCGCTCGGGTTCAGTTAGAGCCCAACGCCTCGCTCTGGTTCAGTTAGAGCCAACGCCTCACACGCACACGCATACGTGTATGAGAGAAACGCGCATCGCTCAGCCCCCGACCTCCCACCGTAACCGGGAACTCCCCGAAATTTTCCTCCCCCTCGCTTCTACCACGGTTTTTCTGTCATGGACGGCCCAAAGAATGTCATGCAGCTGCGTCTCCGGCCCGCCCAGGACAAAAAGCCCATTTTCTGTCATGATTTTTTGTCATAGAAGTAGGAGCCCACCACATCTATGATGATACCGGGTTTTGTCACAATTATCGTCATAGAAGTGTCATATGTATGACAGAAAAAAATTCATTTGGCTCAAAATGTCACGGATGTGTCTTTTTTTGTAGTGATACGAGTCGTTCTACCTCTATAGTTAGGCCTCTGCCTACCCCTCCCCTCCCCACACACACCGATACATCGAGCGCTCTAGTCATGTCTCCCTGCCACACGCAAACTTGACATGTGCCCTCTAACGTTCTGGTAGGCCAGTCGCCCTATATCTTTGACTAGCACACACACACAATTTCGATGGCTCTCTTCATTGATCTCGCACCCACCCACTTGATCCTCTCTACGACTCTATCGATAGCTATGACCCCTCCCTCTCTTCTCGTGGATTGTCCGACCCTCTATGTATGATATGGATAGGCCTCCATTTCACACACATTGCATGCAAAATTTTGTTTGAGATGTCATCGACACATATGCCCACAAATAATTCACGAAATCAACCCCCCACCCCACCCCCACCCCACCCCAAAACAAAAAACACTCACGACCACAGTTTGTATCTCTCACACACACCCACGTAGGTGGGGGACGTGCATGAAGAGAAGAGGTGCATGCACGGCGCACGTACTCCTGTCTCTTTCCCAACCACACACGCGCGGGTACACTATGGAGCCCATTTCTGTACAAAAAAGGCATCCCACGTGGTAATTTGGCACGTGTACTGGTTGTCCACTTGGTGGAGGGAGGATGGTCTACCACGGGTGAACAAACAAATTGCGACTTGACGTGTTATGTTAAAAAAATAGGCAAACCATGTGGGGCCTACCTTAGAGGCAAGGCTCTATACACTGGAGTACTTTTAATGTGTCCCGTCAACTCGTAGAACGAGGAGAAGCTTGCTTGGTACGCCGTCTCCCCCGTTCCTAAATATAAGTCTTTGTAGAGATTTCACCATGAACCAGATGCGAATGTATATAGATGCATTTTAAGTGTAGATTCATTCATTTTGTTCCGTATGTAGTGGAATCTCTACAAAGACTTATCTACTAGTAATAGCTAGCCCCCACTACTAGGAATTCTCTATCCTCTCCTTGAGCCACATCATCAAAATTGATGTAGCCATTAGATGAAGTAAATCAGTCCATAATAGCCATCTGATCTAGACGTTGAGAGGCTCCGCACTAAGCCATATGCAAGCATGCAGAAATACAATGGCACATGCATGTGAGTGGGTTTTAAATAACATCAACTTGTCTGCATGCAAGCATGCACCGATAGCATGCATGTAAGTGAGCTTTTAAGTCCCATTAACATGTCAAAAAGAAAAATATAATCCCACTATGCAGTAGGAGCTGGCTGATCTTTTTTCCTTACGTGGGGTGATCTAAATGATGATGGGAGTTTATTTAGTTTGGCTACCACATTTGTCATGCAGTTATAGAGTTTTTTTAGTTCTATGAAATCGATAATTTTGTGCAGAGAGATATACCGTTGTTCCGCGGCAACGCGCGAGGACTCATCTAGTAATATTTAGGAATGGATGGAGTACTATGTAAAGAGTTAGGTGTCGCAAGGTGATAGTGTGAGGTGGGCCATGTAATCACTGAGCCTGCGTGTTTTCACTGCTCTTGCACGCCTCTGCTGTAAGAATGGAGAAAATTGTAATCTAGTAGTAGTACCTCCTTCCGCCGAAAGCGTGGGACATCCAACAGTCCTACCACCTCAGTAATAAAGACCAATGGGTCGTCAAATCACATAGACCCAGCAGTAACCATCACTCTTGCGCCAGGGAGAGGTCGCGTCTGCTCTGCCCGGGCATGAATGCGGCACCGATTCTTTGGAGTGGCACTGACCGTTTCAGGCGGGAAGCGCGCGCGGGCGATGGAGGGGCTTTGGGTGGGCCAGGCTGGTCTGGAGCGGGCGTGGCAGCTGTCCGCATGTCCCTACCAGACACGCTCGGAAACAAGAGGATGCATCGACTCTCACGGCTAAAATCGTACACTACACAACATCTCTCTGTAGGAGTAGGTCGATCTGTCGCTCTCTCTAACACACACATGCTGTTAAACACACACACACACACACACACACACACACACACACACACACACACACACACACACACACACGCACGCACCTTGGTCCCGTTGCACCTTCTAACTTGAGGTCTCGGGTTCGATAACTACACATGAGCATAATTTGTGCCAGGAGGATTCTTTGACTGGTCAAAATGTTTTCTAGGGTTTGCACGCTTCACACTCTCTCTCCACTGTATATATAAACACGATGGAGCCTCAGCGCTTGTAGTTGCTCTGTTCACACTCTCTCGCCCTCTCCCTCTGTTCTGAATTACTTGTCACAGGTATGGATGTATCTAGATGTATTTTAGTTCTAGATACATCCATTTCTTCGACGAGTAAATTGGAACGGAGGGAGTAGTTGCTCTCTTCACACTCTCTCGCCCTCTCCAGATCTAAACAAGACTTCGTTGGCCTCTCTCTCCCCTCACTGCTGCTCAAAGAGCCGGCAGGATCCGTCCGTCGGGAAGGGAAGGAGGCTTAACATTGTCGCCGTCGGCGAGGGACTACCGACGCAGTAGTTCACTTTCCACACAACGGCGGCGCGGGAGGGCCTTCGACCCCTTCTTCTTTGTCGACGTCCCGTCGCCCACCGAACCACGCCCCTAGAACATTAAGGTATAATTTACTTACTCCACATGCATTGCTCTAGCTGCATGTATACCATGAATCTAGGACGTGGTTCAAAGAGGAAAGGAGTGGGGGAAAGTAGTGGGAAAAGTTGTATATAGCATGAATCTAGGACGTGGTTCAAAGAGGAAATGAAGGGGGAAAGTTGTATAGCATGAATCTAGGACATGGTTCAAAGAGGAAAGGAATGGGGGAAACTAGTGGGGAAAGTTGTATTGCATAAATCTAGGACATGGTTCAAAGAGGAAAGGAAGGGGCGAAAGTACTAGTTCAAAAAGGAAAGGAAGGGACAAGGCTGTAGAGTTTGAGCAGGACTAGATTTGCTGCGCTCACATAGGAAAGGGTGCCTAAAGATAACAAAACTGCGACCAACACAAATATGCTCCTTGGTTGTTTGTTCTTTGTTGCAACAGACTGTGCATGACCACAGTACAAGGGTAGATGCACATGGTGCTGGTGCGTCCACTATATCGTGCAACTCATTAGGTGTTGTTAATCTAAGGCCCTGTTTGGTTAAAAACTCCCTAGTCCCTACCTGCTTGGTTCCAGGGACTAAACATGGACTAGAGGTTATTAAATGACATGCTAAAAGACCATGTTACCCCTAGTAATGAACTAACAGAGACAAGGTGCGATGCATGGCAGGGGCAACTGTTGGAAAAAGTCCCAAAAAGACTCCCTCGGGGTCTTCTTTCTTTAGTCCCAAATGCCCACTTTTAGCCCCTAAAAGTCCCTCATGTTTTGTTTAGATGGGACTGACACGGAGTTTTTTTAGTCCCTACACCAAAATGTCCCTATAAACAAACACCCTCTAATAATGCCGCTGGAAAATTGATGCAATGCCACAGTTAAAAGCAAATTACATGTTTAACGAATTTTATTGTTAATATAATCTCTATGTTAATATTAATCAATGCCACCGTTTGAGAAATGCTACTGTCTTGCTTTCTTTCCCATTTAGATAAGATAGATGCTTCTTTTTGTTGGCTTATGTGTCATCCACCGTTATTGACCACTAATTGTTTCCTTTGCACCTCTGTGTAAATAGGGTTATCTACTTCACCTCGTTGCCATTGTGACCTTTTGTTGCATTGCACAAAACACTTTTGTTTTAAGAGTGTTTTGTGCAGTTCAACCAAAATGTCACACCGACAACGTTGCTTGATTGCTTGATCTTAGTGGAACTGCACAAGAGGAGATCTTACTTCCTATCCGTTAAGGCGAATTTGGTTCAGATCTTCTTCTTGTGAGTTGTTTGAATTCTACATCATGAGTGGTTAGTACTAGCCTTCTTTCACATGATTCTGCAGTGTGCTTTCATATGTTGTGCTACTTGTACGATAATGTTGCTTGATTTTAGTGAATTGCACAAATGGAGACAAGACTTCCAATCTGTATGTGCACCGTAATATCCCATTAAGGTAAGATAAGGATATCACAACTGTTGGCCTGTATTTTGCCACTTTCATTAGAAAATTAAGTTTAGTACTATACTTGTGCTCCCTAATTGACATGCCAAATCTTACATTGAAGGCGAAGCTTGTCTGTTATTGAACCAAGTGATGAAGTGGAAGAACAAGCGGAAGAAAAACAAAAATCAACTCCCGGTGCTGTAATGAAGCACTAGAACTGTGATGACACAAGTAATGATATAGTTTTGCATCTTAATTTATTGCTATGGCTGGAATGAGCAATTGTTTTGCCACTGATTTGATGCCACTCTTAATGTAATATGTAATTATCTCAACTTGTGCAAACAGGGATCTTCTTTGAAGATACCATATATTTTAGTGGAACTGCACAAGAAGATGTTGGAAACATTAAACTAATCGAGGAGTATATAGTAAGCATGGCCACCACCGTAGATAGCAACAGATGATTCCGGAGAAGTGCTTTCTCTGTATGCTCTACACAATAAGCCTCCTGACAAAGGTTGGTACTCGCCCACTGATTTCATCCATATGATTGAGCTTTGTCATCTCTATTGGTGTTGTGCTACTGTTTAGATACTGTCATGAAAAAGTGGTATTGTCCTTGAGAAGTGCTTCATCTGTGTTGTTTTAAATTTTTTCTTTCCTTTTTTTCGAGCAAACAGGGATGCTAGCATTTAGTACTCCTCTTATCTTTGCACAACAGGATCATCTTCCTCTAAAGAAGAATATGGAGTACGTGAAGTGACTAGTTCCGATTATGCCAGGATAAAGAATCCCTGTCTATCTTCTCATCAGAAGAAGCGGTTGAAGGATGGTTACATTACTCCCCACAAGACCAAACTAACTTCAGCTCAGAAGGACTGACAAATCTCCATCTTTTTGCTATGATGCGTGAGTACAATGTTGTTCTAGGATTCTTTTTGGTGAGTTCCATTTTTGTAAAAGTGTGCTCTACATGGACCATGTATGTGCATGTTGAAACTGTCAATTCATAGTACAATTTGCTTTATACTAATCACTTTTTTGTATTTGTGCAAACAGGGGTGGTCAGCTTGATTTCAATGGGAACTGCACAAAATGTTCATGAATACATCGAATCATTCATTTCCACCACAAGAAAGGAGGTGCCGATAAGTTCAAGGCGTTGCAACATATAAGGGTGAAATCATACAAGCTACCCGCGAATTTGTTTGATTTTGGTGGAACTGCACAAAAAGAACAGCTGGTTTATTTAGCATGAGGTGCCATGTCAATGTCCAAACTGATGGCAAACCCTGCCCATTCCACAATCGTAGGCATTTCGTATTTTGGAATGGGACAACCTTGTCAAATTTTCCTCATTGGTTATAGCAAGACATGCGTTTGATATTTTCGAATGGGACGCCCTTTGCTGTCAGCAGCGTAGATCATTTTTTCTTTATTCTTTAGTTGTGAAGTAAATATTGCCTCTAACATGTGAGTCGCTGAGATGCATAATCATCGATTGTTTTGAATGCTCTCTATGAATTGCCAGGGCTGTGTGTTTGATTGCAATGTACAGAAACGCTAAAAAGCTGCTCAAACTCTTTGTACTCCTTATGTTCCTTTTTACTTCGCACATTGTGAAAGTGCATACTTTTTTGTATAAGATTGATCAAAGTAGAGATACTTTGACTGCAGACAAAACTTGTATGGAGACTAGAAAGGACCGAAGGGAGTACATGTGAAACTGCTGCAAACGAGGTGATCACCCGGGGAATAATGCTAGTACGTATTGTTTTGCATGTTCATCCAATGCCAGTGATACAGGAATTCGAACTAATTAAATTCATTCATACATGTTCGGATTTCATATAAACATGCCGGATTTCATTACATTTCATACATTCTTCAACTAAAAAGGGGTGCGCTGAAGGTATAATTAATTAACCGAAGCAACCCACCTGTGTCCCGCTGAGCCGAACAGAAGCTTCAGTGACTTAACTGCAGGTGCAGTTGCGTAACTAACATGTGGCCTGTTGGGCCCATGTGTCAGTCAGCCAACTGCACCAGCAGTTAAGAAGAAGCAGCGTTCTTCTCCAGCGCAGCTCTCCGACTCCACGTCGCCGCCAAGAAGCTAACCGACCGCCAATGGTCAACCCGCCTAGCTTGGCTTCAACCGGAGGGTAGCAGCGGTGGCCTTACTTGGACCCGAGCGACGGCGACCTACCGTGTTCTACTCTTCCTCGTTTTCTATGTGGCGCGGCATCGTTGGCAGCGGGGCGGGGCCTCGGCGGAGCCGGCGATGTCCTCTGCCTTGTTGTTGGTGGGGCGGTGCCTCGGCGGAGCCGGTGGTGTCCTCTGCCATGTTGTTGGCGGGGTGGGGCCTCGGCGGAGCCGGCAGTGTCCTCTGCCTCATTGTTGGCGCCGCGGGGCCTCGACGGAGCAGGGCCTCGTCGACGCCAGCGGAGCGGGGACTCGTCGGAGCCGGCATTGTCCTCTGCCTCGTCCTCGGTCTCTCCAAACAGCGCCTCACCCGCTTCATCGCCCTCTTTGCTAGCCTCTTTGTAGGCGGCCGCAGCCTCCACCACCTGCATGCGGTACCGCCTGTGCACGAGGCAGCCCTTGCGGGCGGAGCGGTATGAGTCGAGCAGTGCCACCTGCTCCGCCCGCTCCGCGGTGATCTGCTCCTCCGCATGCAGGTGCTCCTCGAGGAGATGGTGGTTGTAGGCGGCGTCGGCCTGTGCCTCCCGGAACTGCTCCTCACGCATCTGCCTCACCCTGTCCATATATTGGGCATGGTCCTCGTTGATGGTCATGGTGCAATGCACCGGTGAGGATGGCGCGGAGGAGGGGGTTGGCGCCGGATCGTCAACTACCATGTTCTCCATTGGGATATCATCGTCCTCCGGCTACCTGCCGGTCGGCAGCAATAGCTGCCATCTCCTTGTGGTCCGTCGTCCGCCCGTCCCGAAGAGCTCTGGAGTGCGAGGAATCCATGGTGGGCAGTAGTTGTGTGGACAGGAGAAAGGGAATGGATGCGGATGACTGCGGCTATGGCCGGCGCAGCAGTTTATATAGCAATGGTGGGCGGGCGGAGGGACGGACGTGTGGCGCCGGAGTAGCCGCCTCGGCAACTGCGTATCATTAATGTGGGCGGCAGATGGACGGACGGACGGCACTTGTGTGTTTGAAGGCGGAGCAATCGCCTGCAGCGGGAAGCGGGGAGGGCGGCGCTGACTGTTTCAGGCAGAAAGCGCGCACGGGCGAGGAGATGACTTTACTTGGAGAGGATGACAATGGGGACCCACCAGGTCCATAGCCTCACGTACGCAAGTGCCTCCTTATTTTGCTGCCTCCTGGTTTCCTGACATCACGGTCCCACACCATTGTCAACCTATGTAGTACTCCCTCCTTTCCGGTTTATAGGGCTTATCTCAAAATTTTAGTTTTTCCATTTTATAAGGCTCAATTTGGTTGTTCCCCATCACATGTTCAGACTTCAAGGTGCATTAAATCATTGCATGCAAGTATTAAGAGAAAACTGACCAATGCATGCACTTTATGCATGCATGCATTGCAATTAATGCATTCATTAACATAATTTTTTGAGGAAAACAAGAGCATTATTTGGGTGCTTTTGCAAACTACAAAAAATATTCCACCACTCATCATCTACCTTGGTTGGTGAGATTTTTGAATTGAGCCTTATAACCGGAAAGGAGGGAGTAGTCAATAAACAAGAGAATTGCACAAGAAGCGGCCGACAGCTGGGACCAAGCAGCTCGAGCAGTATTTGTGTTTTTGAGGTGTGAGCACTACAGAGTGTTTCGATGTTTAGCCTAGATATTAATTTTTCTCCTCTGAACAACAACGAAAACATCGTTGCAGGTATTAACTGGGCGGGCTGTGGCCCGTCTAGCCCAGGCCAGATATCCAGCCCAGATATTAATTTTTTTCAAGCTGAAAATGGCTAGCCCAGCTAAACTTTTTTTAGGAATACCCAGGCAAGGTCAAGTTGTTATTCTCCGCCCCGCTGGGCTGCAAATCTTTCCTAGGAGGGATGCATTAGGCTTAACAAAATAATGGGCTTTAAGAAATAATAAATGTGATGTAATTATAAAAACTGGGCAGTAACTATAAAAAAATGCACCAAACACGTGATTACTTTATAAAATATTATTTTTGGATATTGAAAATTTTAATTTCATTAATTGTTGCGAGCGCAATGTTTCATTGGATTTTTACGTAATATAAATTTATATTGAAATTGTATTTAATGTGACTAGAAATTTTGGGATAAAAATATTTCGGATCTCATCAAAATGTGGGAAATTTTATTGAATTCTGTTTTGAACGGTTGGTTGAAATGGGCTGTACTTTTAACAAACTGTAAATGGGCTGTAGTAAATTCCATTAGAATTCAAAAATGGGCTACACATTCTTACAAATCTCAAATGGGCTATAAGTTCTCTGCCACACACTTCTGGCCTTACTAAGTTGACGCGTCCCCTAAAAAACAGAGTTGACGCGTATGCAAGGCTTTGTCAACTTATAGTCAACACACGGTTCTAGCAGCAGTGGCCGTTGGATGTCCATCCAACGGATGCCGTGCTTCTTCTTCAATCTCGGATATTCTAGCTTCACCCGCCCAAAAAATGATTCCTCCCCCTCACATCTAGGGCGCACCGTTCCGGAAGCTGACCTGTGGGCCTACTAAGTTGACGTACCAAGGGCTTTGTCAACTTAGTAAATATAAATGATTCTAGCTGCAGTGACCATACGATGGCCATCCAATGGCCGTCGTGCTTCTTCAACCTCTGGTCTTCTTGCTCCAGCCGCCCAAAGCAGCGCCGGTCGTGTCGCCTGCTCCTACCTCCCATGGCCGGCTGTGCTACCGCGGAGGCCTCACCGCCCCCTACAACTCCCACCGATGGCCAGGCCATCCCTCCACTCACCCACACTCCCTGTTATTCTGCGGCGATGGCAGTGCAGCCGAACCAGTGAACCCTCGTACTCCTCTCCGTGTGTGCATCCACTGTCGCGTCTTCCCCGGCTCCGCGTCGTCCCCTTCCTTGGCCTCGCCGTCATCCACCGCCCTGGTGCTCTTGGCGCGGCGTGGTCATCGTGG
Organism: Triticum dicoccoides; assembly: GCF_002162155.2. NCBI lineage: Eukaryota > Viridiplantae > Streptophyta > Magnoliopsida > Poales > Poaceae > Triticum > Triticum dicoccoides. Next base: position 125,211,932 of record NC_041382.1, read on the forward strand.
TCAAGGAACGACTTCCATCGGACGTGGACTGTACATGGAGAGGCTGATAGCTGGGTCCATGGCAGCCGCAAGGAAGTGCCTCCTTATTACGCGCAAAATAATTATTCCTCCACCTGACAACGGGGACCCACCGAACGGGCCACCGTGTTTCACGAAAAAAATGATTCGCCCCATGACTGCTGGGACCCACGAGCTACATCTTCACACGCAAGGAAGTGCGTCCGGAAAAAAATGATTCACCCCCCTGACTGTTGGGACCCACCAGCTACATCTTCGCACACAAGGAAGTGCATCCGGAAAAAAACGATTCGCCCCCCGATTGCTGGGACCCACCAGCTACACCTTCGCACGCAAGGAAGTGCGTCCGGGCAAAAAAAGATTCGTCCCCCTGACTGCTGGGACCCAGCAGCTACACCTTCGCACGCAAGGAAGTGCGTCCGGGCAAAAAAAACCAAAAGGATTCACCCCCTTGACTACTGGGACCCACCAGCTACATCTTGCAGGCAAGGAAGTGCCTGACAGTCGGGACCCACCTGGTCGAAGCATACGTAGCATTGTCATTCTAGTCGCGAATGTGTACGTACATACTGGTCGATGTAGAGGCGCGCACGTGTCGTAGTAGAGGTGCGCACATGTCATAGTAGAGGTGCGCACGTAGCATGTACACGTACGTACATCGGCCAGGGTGCAAGAAAGAAAATACGGCCACGTATGTGTACATACGGGTAGGGTCTCGAATGCCTACTCGCGCATATGTACGGCCAGGGCTCGTGTACATGGCTGGGTCGGAACGAAGAAACAACGTCGTCATCGTGTTCATGGGGAGGCAACGGAATGCGTCTTGTTCATGGGGAGGCAACGGAATGCATCGTGTTCATGGGGAGGCAACGGAATGTGTCATGTTCATCGGGAGGCAACGGAATGCGTCGTGTTCATCGGGAGGCAACGGAACGCGTGGGAGCCAACCGGCTGGGTCGGAACAGAATGCGTGGTCGTGTTCATTGGGAGGGCTTGGATGGAACAGGCGATGGAAATGAGGCCTGGCGTACCGCGGAACAGAGGAAACGGACCTCCTACGGTCAAAACGGGGGTCCTGTTGATCGGGAGGGGTGTGGCATACCGCAAAACGGACGAAATAGACCTCCTACGGTCGAAACGGGGGTCCTGTTGATCGGGAGGGGTGTGGCGTACCGCAACACGGATGAAACGGACCTCCAACAGTCGAAACGGGGGTCCTGTTCATAGGGAGGGGTGTGGCGTACCGCAAAACGAGACTCCACGGGATACTGTTCATCTCCACCGTCGACCTCCTCCAGCCTCCATGGGCTACTGTCGGATTTCGGGTTCCGGCAGACCCTTGAGGTTCGAACACTGGGGTGCGCACGGAGATTTCGCCTCCTACCTACCTGCACCCCTCCGCCTCGCTAAGATCTAAGCTATGGAAAGAACAACACGAGAGACACAGGGTTTATACTGGTTCGGGCCACCGTTGTGGTGTAATACCCTACTCCAGTGTGTGGTGTGGTGGATTGCCTCTTGGGCTGATGATGAGGAACAATACAAGGAAGAACAGCCTCGCAAGCGTTTGTTCTTGGCTGGGGCGATGAACTACTGGGAGGAGTTCAATCACCCTTCTCTCTCTCTCTCTCCGATTGTTGATGCCCTCATTCTCGATCTGATTCTTGATTCTCTCTCTGATTCTCGATCCCCTTTGATCTGCCTTGCCCTGTGGGTGGCTGGTCCTATTTATAGAGGCCATGGTCCTCTTCCCAAATATCGAGCGGGAAGGGAGCCAACAATGGCGGGCTAATTTGAAGGGGGACAACTAGTACTAGTTATCCTGACAAAAGTATTCTTCGCCTGCACAAAGCTCTAGTGGTGACGCCGTCTTGGGCTCCACAATGACCTCCGTCTTGCAGTCATCCTGGTCTTGGTCTTGTTGCACCGAAATGGCAAACTTTGCCTGATGCCTCGGTACTCCACGGCTGCGCTTGCTCCCTTTGCACCAAAGAGGAAAGGAGGACAGTGCGCGGGCTGGCACCCGCCTGGCGCCCTTGGTCGTCATGGCTTGTGTCACGGGCACCTCGTGAGGTACCCCGCCTTGATCTCTCCGCCTCCTCGCGAGCCAGCCTGGTGAGGCCGTGCCTGAGGAAGCTCCGCGTCGTCCGCCCTGCGAGGCTTGGCCCCTCGCGAGGGTCTTGGGTCTGTGTTGATGAAGATGGGCCGTGCTGGGCCCCCCTTTGAGCCACGCCGCAGGACGCAGGCAGGCAAGTCTGGGGACCCCCGTTCCCAGAATGCCGATAGTAGCCCTCGGGCCCAAGGCGCGCCCGGACTTGGACGTGCAGGGAGGCGGAAGGGAGAGGGCGAAGCGCCGCGGGCCCTAATAGCCTGCGGCCTTGGCCGCCGCGTGGCGGTTGATTGGACGTGGGCGTCTCCACTTCCCCATGGCGCCTTGGCAACTGCATGGATTGGACAAGTCCCTGCATGCAAAGCGGGTCATGATTACCTGCGATTGTGGAGGTCGGCGGTTGGCCTTCGCCGGCTATAAGTACGAAACGGTGCGCACCCTTCCAGTCCATCCCTTCTTGCTTCTCCTTCTTCCCGATCCTTGCTCCGTCTTGCTGCGATGGCCCCGATCCACCGGTTCTTGACGGCAGAGAAGGAAAAGGCTCCCCGAGAGGAACCAGTCCCGCTCCCGCCGAAGAAACGGCTGGTCCTCCGTGGCCCGGACGAGGGGGCTCATCAGGTGGTGTCGAGGCCCTGGTGCGAGCGGGCACTGCCGGGGTTCCTGCTTCCCTTGTACACCCACAACGAGGGCCCTGAAGGAGCTGATGCTAATCGCCACGGGCGGCGCCGCCGTCGGCGCCGACGGGTCACGAAGGTGTGGGGCGTCCCTCCTAGGGTACACACCGAGGGCTCCTCCCGAGAGTTCGTGTTCCACGCCGCCATGCCTCCTCAGTCTTGGATTCGCCTTCCTCCCTTCTTCGCCTCCATCATCCCGTGGGGAGATCCCCTGGAGCTTTGGCTGCAGCACGTCGGCTGCAGCACCCTCGCGACCGAGGCAGAGGTCGCGGTCGTTGCCCCGGGCGAGGTCTTCATGACTCGGGGCTGGAGCGAAATCGCCCGGGTGTGCAGGACAAGAGGCGCCTTCGCGATCCACTTGGAGTGCGACGGTGCTTTGGTGATGTTCTTCAAGGTCTTCAATGCGAACGGGCGTCGGCTGGAGTGCTGCCCCGGGAGAGGTGGCCGGGACCCTGCTGCGGCGAGGACTGGGCCTACCGACCGTTCCCTTGGCGGCTCCTCAGGCGGTGGAGGCGTCAGAGGTTCCAGCGACTCCGGCGAGCTCTTCGCGACACCGGAGACGAGCGACGACAGCTACGAGCCCTTGAGCCGGCGCCGCTCCTGGAGCAGGGCGGGCTCGTCAGGCCGCCGCCGACTCTGATCTCGATGGGGTTGGCGCCGGTGCTTGATGGCCCACTGTTGATGATGGCGTCTTCTGCAGGGGCGCGCGTAGTTAGTGCCCCTTTAGGATCTGTTCCCTGCGAGGAATCAAAGACGCGTCCCATGGGGGCTTGTAAGGTGCCTGTGATCCTGTTTTGTTAATATAACCCTTGTCGTAGAATTGTGCGAGTTGCTCATTCCGTCTTAGCTCAGTTCTCCCTTTCGAACCTCACGAGGGCTTGGTGCTCTACGCCGACAGGTCCCAGTCCCAAGGCGGCTTCAGCCGTCGCTGGTATACCAGGTCGCGATGCCGTGATCAAGGCCAGGAGGTGAGCGACCCGGAGTCCGGTAAGAGCCCCTGAGTCGCGGTGCTCAGGAGGTCCCCTTTGGCGCTCAAGCAGCCGTCGTTCGATGAGAAAGTGGAGCGGCGTCGCTAACACAGGATTGCATTAGGTGCGGGGATGGTGTCACGGTAGCTGGTGCTTTCGGGTGGTGACTTATCTCGAGAATCAGGGGCCGCTCTCTGGTGTGTCGCCGAGTCCGTGCATCGGCAGGCGCGAGGTTGCTCGGCGAGGTCCTCACGTGTCCCTCCCCTCTCGCCTTTGCTCCCATTTCCGCTCTATGTCCTCGGGTCCCGGCCCTCGAGCGAGTCTCAGCCGTCGCTGGTATGCTAGGTCGCGATGCCGTGGACAAGGCCAAAGGGTGAGGGCTGGAGAGCCAGTAGGAGCCCTGAGTCGCGATGCTCAGGCACCCCCCCTTTAACGTGCAAGCGGTTCGCGCGGATGAGAGCGAAGGAGACACCGCAAGGGCCTCGCCTGACGCAGCTCCTTCAGGAGATCGTGTAGACCCATCATAGAAAAAACGAGGGGTTGCCATGACAATTGACAGTCAGCCGTTGGTTGCTTCCGAGGGGTACAAGGCATTGAAGGCTTGACGAGGTGGTGCCATGCGGGGCTGCCGTGGCTAGAACTCAGCCATTCAGGTTTGTCGGCGTTGCAGGGACGGACCCATGCGCAAGCATTGTGCCGTTTGAGATCAGTTCCGTCAGTTGGCGTCAGTTGAGCGGGCAACTAGGTCAAACACATTAGCCGCGAAGGAGTGGATTCATTCAAATAGATGCTGGGAAGGCGGACATCACTGGGTCAGGCCCGAGCGACTTGGGGATGATGCAGCCCGAGGGGCGCCCCCAACAAGGTAAGCTAACCACATGAAATAAAAGGGATACACGCCGCAGGGACGGACCCACGCGGCCTGGGAATAATGCAGCCCTGGGGGGCGCTCCCAGCTGGAAGTGAAAACTTGAAAGATGTCACCTGATGACATTGAGGGCGAAGGGGTGTTGGTGTAGCAGACCCGGTGGGCTGCGGGAGCCGATCCTCACGAGCCCCTAGGCCTAGGGGCATCGGGAGGCTCCGGAGGTGCTGGCGGCTCCCCGCGGACCATCTCCATCTCCGCCAGGGCTGCAGAAAGCCTGGCCTCTTGTGCCTCCGTGATGCCCCTCATGAGGCGCTGGTGCGTGGCAGCCGCGTTCGGCAAGCCGTAAGGCATGTGAACGTAGCTGTGGGGTGGACCTCCGCAGCGCCCCACTCGCGAGGGCCAGAGGCGCTCCAGAGAAGCGACTCGGTTGAGCCCTGGTATGTCGATGCAGACGCGCAACCCACCATCCTCGCCTGGATGGGGAGCCACTGCTGGTAGGCGGCAGCCGCCTTTCATGACCCTTGACTCCTGTAGCTCCTGAATGGCCTTGCTGACGAACTCCTGAGGGTCTGGCTCTCCTTGCCTTACTCCTTCTTGAGGGAAACGTGCTTCGAAACATGCCTCCATGTGGTGCCAAAGCGCCTCCCTCGTAACCCTAGCCAGGTCGGTGGCCCTCCAGGGGAGAGCCCCCGAGCCCTGCCTAAGGAGGGCGCTGGGCGCGCTTCCCTATGTGATGGAAGGAGGTTCCCCCTAGGCAGGCACGGGCCCAGAGGGGCCTGCCTCCTGAGGGGCCGGGCCGGACAATGTCTTCTTCTTCTTGGGGGCGGTCTCGGGAAGCCTCCTGCTTCCGTGATCCGGGTCTTCCAATGACGCGGCCTGAAAGGCTCGTTCAGGGAACACAGCGCGTCCTTCTCTTCACAGGGCATCGTGATGACTCCGCCACTTCCTGGCATCTTGAGGACATTGTAGCCGTGGTGAGTTACGGCCATGAACTTGGCCAGCGCTGGGAACCCAAGGATGGCGTTCTATGGCAGGCGAATGTGAGCGACGTCGAAGTCGATGAGCTCGGTGCGGTAGTTGTCGCGTGCCCCAAAGGTGACAGGGAGGCGGACCTGCCCAATCTGGACCGTGGAGCCGTCGGTGACTCCGGAGAAAGGCTTGGTTGGCTGAAGCTGGCTGTAGGGCACTTGGAGATTGTTGATTGTTTCCACAGACAGGACGTTGAGCCCTGCCCCACCATCGATGAGGGTCCTGGTGAGCACCACGTTGCTGATGATTGGGGAACAAAGCATCGGGAGGACTCCGGCTGTAGCTGCACACTTGAGCTGATCTGCTGAGCTGAACGTGATGGCGCACACCGACCACCTGAGAGGGCGCGCGGCTTCGAGCTTGGGGAGGGTTGCATTCACTTCGCGGGCAAACTGCTTGAAGATGCGTTGAGAGGCTGGGGCTTGAGCCCCGCCTAGGATGCAGGCGATCGCGCGCGGCTCCTGGAAGCCCCCAGCCCCCTCGTCTTGGTGGCGGTCCTCGTTTCTCCTTAGCTGCGGCGGCAGCGGGGGGAGGCCTGCATTGCCTTGCGGGCGATCCTCGCGAGGCTGATCCCTCTAGTCTCCCTCGCGAGGCGGGTCTTGCCAGCGATCCTCGCGAGGTTGATCGCGCCACCCTTGGCGCGGGCCACGATCTTCCCAGCGTCCTGCGTTCCTTCCTCCTCCTTGACCGTAGCCCCGGTCACCACGGTCGGGGCGACGACCGATCCTTCCTTCCCGCACGGCTCGGAGCTCTTGACATTCATTGGTGTTGTGGGTGTGGAGGTCATGGTACACATAGTACAGGCTGCCCTTGGAAGGTTCGGGCTGATCTCTGCCCCGCTTGGTGTCTGGTTCTGCCGCGAGCACGGCAGCCCCCTTATGCTTCACATCCTTGGCCTTGGGCTTCTTCTCTTCTGGGTCTGTGGCAGGCAGCTCGGGGAGGGAGAGACGCCCTTCCTCAGCCCTGGTGCACTTGGTTGCCAAGTTGAACAGCTCCAAGGAAGTGCATAGGTCTTCATGCATCGCCAGCTCCTCCTTCATCTTGACATCGCGCACGCCGCCGGAGAAGGCTGAGATGATGGCCTCCTCAGTCACCTTGGGAATCTTGAGGCGTGCGTTGTTGAAGAGCTGGATGTACTTCTGCAGGGTCTCCCTGGGTTGTTGCTTGATGCGGCGCATGTCGCTCACGGTGGGTGGCCAGTCGCGAGTACCTTGGAAGTTGGCGATGAAGCGGGTGCGCAACTCGTCCCAGGAGGAGATCGTGCCTGGAGCCAGGTTCAGGAGCCAGGTGCGGGCCCCGTCCTTGAGTGCCATGGGAAACCAGTTCGCCATGACCTTCTCGTCTCCGTTGGTAGCTTCGATGCCCAGCTCGTAGAGCTGGAGGAACTCCGCAGGGTCAGTCGTGCCGTCGTAACGAGGAGGCAGGACTGGCTTGAACTTGCCGGGCCACGCGACGCTGCGTAGCTTGATGGTGAAGGCACGGCAGCCTGCTGTAGCCACGGGAGGCCTTGGGTGACGGAGAGCTTGGTCTTTCATGTCCCCACGCGCTGCAGCTAGGAGCAGCGCGGGGTCTTGACGTGCTGGAGCAGGAGCATGGTCGCGACGTGTAGGAGCAGGGAGCGCCCGGGCAACTTCTTGCGGGCGAGGGACTTCCTGGTAGCTCTGCTCTTGCTGCGCTGGCACCTGACGGAGTGGGTTCCGCCCAGGGGCCACGCGCCTTGGAGCCATGGCGCCTTCTTGAGGAGGAGGCGGCCGGGGCGCCACCGGAGCCTCGTCGCCCGCGCGGGGCGGGTTGCGGTGCAGCGGAACAGACGGCGCAGGAGAGCCCCCTGCGGAGAGGACGAGCTCGGCGACGCGGTCGAGCCATTCTTCGTAGACGTCGTCGACGGGATGGTAGCGCAGGAGCTCGTTTGCCGCGATGAGTGCAGCTCGAGCCTCCATGGGTGCGCGGAGCGCGCGGGACGAAGAACCAGCTGGGGTGAGCGAGGGAGTAGCGGTGCGGCCGTCTTGCCGCACGGACGGATGCTGAGACGATGCTTGCTGCTCGTCCCCCGTCGGGCCGGTGGCGGCGTTGACGGCAGGTGACGGGGAACGGTGAGGACGCCCGCCGACAGGAGCCGTCTGGGCGACGCGGGAAGTGAGAGCGGCTCGGCGCTCGGCGTGGGCCCGACGAGCGTCAGACATGGGCGCGATGGTCGGAGGAGAACGGGGTGGTGGAAGATGAATTCCGGTGCACCCCTACCTGGCGCACCAAATGTCGGATTTCAGGTTCCGGCAGACCCTTGAGGTTCGAACACTGGGGTGCGCGCGGAGATTTCGCCTCCTACCTACCTGCACCCCTCCGCCTCGCTAAGATCTAAGCTTGGAAAGAACAACACGAGAGACATAGGGTTTATACTGGTTCGGGCCACCGTTGTGGTGTAATACCCTACTCTAGTGTGTGGTGTGGTGGATTGCCTCTTGGGCTGATGATGAGGAACAATACAAGGAAGAACAGCCTCGCGAGGGTCTGTTCTTGGCTGGGGCAATGAACTGCTGGGAGGAGTTCAATCACCCTTCTCTCTCTCTCTCTCTCTCTCTCTCTCTCTCCGATTGTTGATGCCCTCATTCTCGATCTGATTCTTGATTCTCTCTCTGATTCTCGATCCCCTTTGATCTGCCTTGCCCTGTGTGTGGCTGGTCCTATTTATAGAGGCCCTGGTCCTCTTCCCAAATATCGAGCGGGAAGGGAGCCAACAATGGCGGCTAATTTGAAGGGGGACAACTAGTACTAGTTATCCTGACAAAAGTAGTCTTCGCCTGCACAAAGCTCTGGTGGTGACGCCGTGTTGGGCTCCACAATGACCTCCGTCTTGTTGTCATGCTGGTCTTGGTCTTGTTGCACCGAAATGGCAACCTTTGCCTGATGTCTCGGTACTCCGCGGCTGCGCTTGCTCCCTTTGCACCAAAGAGGAAAGGAGGACACTGCGCGGGCTGCCACCCGCCTGGCGCCCTTGGTCGTCATGGCTTGCGTCACGGGCACCTCGTGAGGTACCCCACCTTGATCTCTCCGCCTCCTCACGAGTCAGCCTGGTGAGGCCGTGCCTGAGGAAGCTCCGTGTCGTCCGCCCCGTGAGGCTTGGCCCCTCGCGAGGGTCTTGAGTCTGTGTTGATGAAGATGGGCCGTGCTGGGCCCCCCTTTGAGCCACGCCGCAGGCCGCAGGCAGGCAAGTCTGGGGACCCCTCGTTCCCAGAATGCCGACAGCTACCGTCGACCTCCTCCAGCCTCCACGGGCTCCTGTTCATCCAGCCTCCACCACGCGCTACTCCACCGGCTACTGTTCAACCACCCCTCCACCTTCTACTGTTCATCCAGCCCTCCACACCACGGGGGCCTGTTCAACCACCCCTCCACGGGCACCCCCTCCACCGTCTACTGTTC
>NC_041382.1:125221210-125222060 GCF_002162155.2 Triticum dicoccoides
CCAATCGATCGGCTTCAGTTAGCAGCAGTAGCGAAGGAATCGCTCGATCGGGTTCAGTTAACCGCCATCGATCAATCGCTCGGGTTCAGTAGCGCGTAGCCTGCAGTGCAATCGCTCGGGTTCAGTTAGAGCCCAACGCCTCGCTTGGGTTCAGTTAGAGCCAACACCTCGCACACACACGCGTACGTGTACGAGAGAAATGCGCATCGCTCGGCCCCCGACCTCCCACCGTACCCGGGAACTCCCTGAAATTTTCCTTGCGCTCGCTTCTACCACGGTTTTTTCCGTCATGGATGGCCCAAAGAATGTCATGCAGCTGCGTCTCTGGCCCGCCCAGGACGAAAAGCCCATTTTCTATCATGATTTTTTGTCATAGAAGTAGGAGCCCACCACATCTATGATGATACCAGGTTTTGTCACAATTATCGTCATAGAAGTGTCATATGTATGACACAAAAAAATTTGTTCAGCCCAAAATTTCATGGATGTTTCTTTTTTTGTAGTGTAAGCTCTACAACAATATGACCGAGGTGGTAAACTATGGAGGGGGCACCGCACACGGCTAGGAAACAATTATTATGCCTTTGGGGTGCCCCCCTGCCCACGTATATAAAGGAGGGGGAGGAGGAGGCTGGCCCAAGGGGGGCGCTTCAAGAGGGGGGGTCCTACTAGGACTCTGTTCCTAGTAGGATTCGCCCCCCTTCCTTCCAACGGAGAGGGGGAAAGGGGAAAGGAGGGAGAGGGAGACGGAAAGAGGGGGACGCGCCCCCTCCCCTTGTCCAATTTAGATTGAGGCAAGGGAGCGTGCGCCACCACCCGCGGCCTTCCTCATCTCCTCCACTATGGCCCA